>NC_056478.1:29141705-29281743 GCF_008729295.1 Plectropomus leopardus | reverse complement strand
ATTATGGAATGTTATTAACTTTGTGTTATTTACAGATTTTTTTCTTTTTTTACAAAAACTTTATTGCCCACAAATGTGAAACTTTGCCTTCAGTTTCATCATAAAATACATGAAAGACATGCCCCAAGAACATAAAAACAAACAATAAAAATAAAAAAACGACAGCAATACATTCCATGTAAAAAGTATAAAAATAGGTCTCGGTGATAAACATTCAAGCAGATATCATGAAATTTTTATACCACCATTTCTTACGACTTACGGTAAGCTAAAATCAGCTGATAATATCGATAATGCCAAAATATCAGTCGGACTCTAAAAGGCACAAAGCACAATGTAACGGTAACAAAATGTCATATCATAACACATCATATAAATGATGTGAGTATATGAATATATAGCCCAGTTTGGTGTCTACATAAAGAACAAAAACAAGCACACACACCTGACTTTTTCTTCTTCTGTTTCTTATCTGCACCTGTCTTCTTCTTCTTCTTCTTCTCCTCTTTGACAGGCGCATCATGGCGATCAGAGTCTGAGACAAACAAAGGCACTCCTTCTGATTTCTTCTTTTTATGCTGTCGAGGATCGTCACTGCCTTCCTTATCAGCTTTTCTTTTCTTTCTGCCGTCCTGCTGTTCTGTCTGTTCTTTAGGCGGCTGTTTCTGTCTCTGTTCTGTCAAACTCTGCTTCTGCTTCTCTTTGGCCTTCTGCTGCAGCTTAGCCAGTAACGCCTGAGACCGAGACTCCTTTGACACGCTCCCATTGTCCTCCTCTCCGAGATACCTGAGGGCAGCATGATCATAATAATGTTACAGATTCTTCAGCAAAAGTTCAGCACAGCAGCTTTTGGTTATGTTGGCAGCTTTTGATTTAAGAATTACACCATTCTATTGTACTATTCTATTATATTCTACTCTCTTTTTAAGTCACAAAATGCTCTTCTTGATCTGTATTTTATATTATGTTTATATTTAGATTTATGAATTATCACTTTAAAAACTGGAGCAGCATCACTTTTGTTGTGCTGCTTTCAGACACCTTTCACAAATATTTAAACCTTTAAATCTTGAGCAAATCGGTGCAATTTCTTTCAAAAACATGAAAAAAGGCAATGAGCAACTCTGGGGGGGTGGGGGGTGGGGGGTTTACAATTCTCAAGAAATTAGAAAATTATTTTAAAAAGCTGGGGGAAAATGTCTAAGGAATAAAAGAAAATGCTTGAGAAAAAATAAATAAGAATCAGAAAAATTATGTTATAGAATTCGTTTATTTTTCCCCCAGGCCATTTCTGTGTTGTTGTTCTTTAACTTTATTTTTACTTTTTCCTAAAAAAAAACAGCAAACGTTTTTTCTGTTTTGTTGTTGGTTTATTTGTTTTGTTTTTAAACTGACTTCCTATGTTTTTGTGAGAAATCAAGCTAAATTGATCAGGTTTCCAAGGGTTAAAGCCCATAAAAACCACCACGATTTTCTCCAGGGTCATGTAGTAATGTGAAAAAGCAGAGACAGACGGCGTAAGTTAGAACAGAAAATAAGCCTACCTGTTAACAAGAAACAGAGACATTTTAACAGCAAGATGAAACGCTCCGAGAAAGTTTTGTATCCTTTTCAGGTATCCCGCATTTGAAACTGATAAATAAAGAATATCAATAACCACATCCAGATTCGTTAAGATTTCTATGTCTTAAAAAATACTGTAAACTTCTGCTGAACTACAAAAATCGCCACTTTCTCATGTGTTTTTCACATTGTACAGGACGCAGATTGATGACGACATTCAAGCCGGTCGTCTGTTTTTTTCGTCATCAGTCTGGCGCTACCATATCAACTTAAATTTGCGGTGCAAAAAATCAATTTAAAGTAATTATGTTGCTTTCACGGCCAGTTATCCATAGGTGGATATTAGATTTTGTGTCAAAATACATTTAAAAAACACAAATGCGGCTAAAACTTTACTTTCTTATATTTTTTACATGGATTCGTCCACGCCATGACGTTATCCAATAAGAACAAAGTAAGGAATTTAAACCAGAGCGGCGGTTCCGTTTTAAAGCATAGCGAGGGGAGGATTTATGTGCTGAAGTTAGTTAGTTATTTTACTTTTTTAATGTTTTGGTGGCTGACTATTAACAATGACAGAGGAGTCGGCTGTTAAAGTTTGTGTTCGTGTCCGTCCGCTTATCGCGAGGTAAGTTTTGTGCCAACAGCTAACGTTTCCGTTAGTGAGTTACCCCTGGGTTTCTTCAGCTAAGTTGCAACGTTAATGCTAACGCTACCTGTTAACGAATTTCTCACTGGCTAAATTTCAGACGCATTTTGACTAGTTGTTACAGCAAATAATAATTAACGAAGGGTATTCTATGTTTTAACGTTGCTCGATGAAAACGTGTTGTAATGTCATTACGGTAATGGTTACAAATAAAATAGGCGTATTTATTTGTCGTTAGCGAGCCTGTGCTCAGCTTTTGTTGTGGTGCCAATACCACAAGTGTTACGTTTGAATTACAGTTTCAAAACAAGAACACTTATTTGCTAACGGCAGGTGTTTTGTACTAACTGCTTACACTGCGGTAATAAACATTGGGACGTACTGTTATTGTGCTACTGTAACAGAAATATTATAAAAGGACTGGGGATGGCGCCGTTTGGTCTAAGATTGTGCGTCTTAATAATGATCAGACACAAACTGGAGCAAGGCGCCGTTTATTTATATCCAGGGGCGTTGGCACATAACACAATGTTTGGCCTTTGTTGTTGATTCTAACAGCGTCTTCAATGGCCACAACTGAAGTACTAAATATCCACAACACATTTATTAGACAGTATTATTGTTTTTAATTGAGCCACTCAAAGTAGAATTTTGTTCTGTAACTTCTCCCATGCATATATTACATACACTGACAAGCATTTTCTTTTGTTCATTGTTTTCCATCTGCTGGTGGGCTATCACTTTAAGAGTATGCATAATATGATGTAAATTCGAAAACAGAAAATACTTGGTGATCACTGTAATTGTGGGGAAAAGTGGATATATTGTTGTTGGTGAAATGGGTGGTTAGTTAGTGGCAAATCAGATATCAGCAGAAAATCTAATATTGTGCATTCCTAAAAAAAAAAAAAATCTGTCTGCTAGTGTTTTCACTCATCTCAATTGTGTGCTGTGTTACAGGGAAGAAAGTGCCGAGTCTGAGAATGCAGAGCCCGTCCACCTGTTTTGGAAAGCTGATAAGAAGTCGATTCATCAGATCGACGATGGGAATTCCACCAAGAGCTTTTGTTTTGGTGTGTTTTGCAGCATGTACATTGTAAAGAATTGTGTTTACTGGACTTTGTGGCCCCTTTGATATATTTAACAGAGTCATAATAATAGAAATCGACTACATTCTGTTTCCCTCACAGACCGAGTGTTCACTGCAGATGAAACAACCAATCAGCTGTACCAGACCATTGCAAAGCCTCTGGTTGTGTCCACTGTTGAGGGATACAATGGTATGTCATGTAAACGGAATACAGTGAGATCTGTCTTGTGGAAATGTGTTGCTCCATACACTCACTGCAGCTCACTATTTTATGTTTGATCCACAGGAACCATATTTGCTTACGGACAAACTTCTTCCGGAAAGACTTTTACTATGATGGGATCTGAACGAGCACCTGGAGTGATCCCTCTGGCTGTGGAGGATGTCTTCCAAACTATCAAAAATGTAAGAATTTTAGCACCTCTTTGATAAAAATACCATGTTGCTGTGTAATCACTGCGCTTTCTAACCAATGATTTATTTTTTTTGCCAAAGTGTCCAAAAAAGGAGTTCCTTCTCAGGGTTTCGTACATGGAGATCTACAATGAAACAGTCACAGACCTGCTTGTTGACAGCTGGAAGAGGAAACCCCTGGAAGTCAGAGAGACAATCAATGTAAGCAGTCCTTCTCAAATTTTAAGGTTGAATGGCATTTTATCCAGTTGAATCTTTTTAGGCCTGATTTTCAACATTGGCCAGTAATTCAAGTTAGAACCAACCAAATCTCTATTTAATTTCTCAATATAATCACCTTGTATTTGCTGAGCAGGCAGATTTTTATCAATATTATATATTAAATTTCAATTACTTTTCTTGTACTTTTTTACAAATTTCTTGCTAGTTTCTGGGCAATTTCTTCTTTTTCTGCTCATTGCCGTCTACTATTGTTTTTGAACGAAGTCAGGCCAATTTGCTCAGGTTTCAGAGGGTTAAGAACCCAACCCCAGTGGTAGTAGAGGGTTACAGATAATGCTAATACCACATTTGTTAAAACTATGATACAAAGTGCTAAAAAGGAAAAAAGCAAACAAAATTACTAATGAAATTTAACGGTGTCTTGATAACTGCTGTTTGCAGAAAAACATCTATGTGGCTGACCTCACTGAGGAACTGGTTACGTCTCCTGCACAAGCCCTGGCCTGGATTCGGAAAGGAGAGAGTAAGATCTGAGATTAGTGAACATGAGAACACTCCCTACAGACTGTGTGCGTAAAAACTAATGAGTTTCTGTCTCTGTAGAGAACCGTCACTATGGAAAGACGAAAATGAATCAGCGGAGCAGCCGCTCGCACACCATTTTTCGAATGGTAAGCAGCACCACAACATATAGTAGCATGTAGGATTCTGGGGAAACGTGGATTTTTCATAATATGTTTCTTCTTAGATCCTGGAGAGCAGAGAAAGGAGCGACCCAGCATCAGGAGAAAATGCTGATGGAGCCATTATTGTGTCTCATTTGGTGAGTTAGCTCCCTTTTATTGGCTTGTTTTTCATCTTTCTCTTAACATTGCTGTCTGTGTAATTTTTTTTTGTTTGTAATTATTTGTCCGCTTCCAATTTTGCTTCGTTTTCTAGAATTTGGTTGATTTAGCTGGATCTGAGAGAGCAAGTCAAACAGGAGCTGAAGGTAAGCTGTTTCAGGCTGCTGATCGAAGCCACATGAAATGTGTACGAGACCTGATACTATGTTAGAGTTTACTGATTGATGCACATTAACGTGTATAAATTAAAAGTAATCCTTGTGTTTGATATGTTAGGCGCTCGTTTCAAAGAAGGTTGCAACATCAATCGTAGCCTCTTCACACTCGGCCAAGTGATCAAGAAACTGACTGATGAAAGCCAGAAGTGAGTAAACAGTGGAAATACAGTGTACTCACTGCAGTGACTTTTTTAATGTAACTTCTATTGTTTGTCTCTGTTGATTTATACTTAACATAGTGCCATTAACTCTCTGTTCAGGGGTTTCACCAACTACAGAGACAGTAAGCTAACCCGCATCCTGCAGAACTCTTTGGGTGGGAATGCTAAAACCGTCATCATCGGCACCATCACTCCTGTTGCTCTAGATGAGACACTCAGCACTCTGCAGGTTAGTGACATGCAGGTTTCTGTCCTGCACACCTGATACCTTTAAAGTACTATGACATTTAACCCTTGGGCCACCGTTTAAAATACTGACACTATTCCCCCTCACACGCAACAATACATGTCCATCAATACTGCCATAAAAATATAATAAATACTTCTTTAAGATTTTTTTTTATTTTGTTAAAATTAAATAACCCTTTCATTTTATTATTTTCTGCAGGCTTGAATATGTCATTGAAAGCAGCATCATTGATTTTGATGATTTTTTTATTTTTTGTGCAATGCTCACAATCTCCCTTACCATGCATCAATGAATGTCAGTCAATAGACTGCCATAAAAATATGATGGATTAATGTCATTTTATGATTTCTTTTGTAAAATATTTTAATGGTTTCAGTCTTGATCATAACTACCAAATGTTCATTCATTTTCAGATAATTAACCCTTTAAATACCAGTTTTTGTAAAGACACCACTATGTTTATTATAGATAAAATCCACAAGATGAAAAAAAAAGTTTTTTTCATTGCGTGAAAGACAAACAAAACACAAACAGGACACACCACTCCATATTTACAAAACAAACATGAGCAAACAAACGAAAAAAAAATCCCGTTGCGACTTCATAAAGTTTCCAAGATAGTTTAACCACAAAATTAACATGTTGTCACGAAAGGTTGACAGAAAGACATTCTTACTGAAAATAGGGACCAACAAATGTCTCATTTCAGTAGTGTATCCTTAATCACCACCCCTCAGACTCAATAAACTTCCCGCATCTATCTAGGTAGTCTTGGTTATTTATATAAAATTCCTCTAAAATAAACTGGTGTTTAAGGAAACCCTTTTAAATCTGTAGATGTTTAAGGATTCTGCCTCAGTTGTCTTGTAAATGAACATTTTCCCCAATAAGATAATTAAATGTACAATATAGCTCTTTGTTTCTGTAACATCTCCCAACATCACAGAGAAAAGGTCCAACTCCATGTTCAAACTTTTTTTTGTGTGTGTGTGTGTTATTGTCAGGTTGTGTCTGCATTTTGGGGAGAGGTCCAGGAAATGTGTTAAAAAAATGAAAATATTTTAGTAAACTTGAGGCTAGGGGGATTTTTATTTTATAATTATTGCAGACTTGATTGTGTTTATGCAAAAGTACAAACCTCTGCAACATTTCATGGCAGAAGCATAATCACGGCCAATATGGTTAAGAAACAAAAGTGAAATATGCATTTTTTTAAGTTGGAGGGTTAAATATTGAATTTTGAAATGGTTAGATAGTGTGGATGTCATCATCCAGAAAATGGCATTATATGACAATTTAAAAAATTAACTTATAGACTGCATATGGGAAAGAGAAATTAAATCAATTCCTATTTACAAAGTGTGTCTTTGCTGTAGTTTGCCAGCACTGCAAAGAAAATGAAGAACGACCCCCACGTGACAGAGGTGTCTGATGATGGGGCTCTGCTCAAAAGGTACCGCAATGAAATTGTAGACCTCAAGCGTCGTCTTCAGGAGGCAAGTGTCATCATTCTTCTTCGGTATTGTTCTGTTTTTGCCATCATTACAACTTCCGCTGTAGCAGCACGTTCTACCCGCTGACCTGTGGATGACCTCCTCACAGGTTTCCTCAGTCACACAGACCACAGCGACGGAGAGGGAGGTTCTCTCCCAGCTCCTCCAAGAAAAGGATCAGCTCCAGAGAGAACAAGAGGACCGCATCAAAAACCTAACCAAGCTGCTGGTCACCAGCTCAAACCAGGTTCCTGTTCAAAAGGTAAATATGACACAGAATAATGTTGCAGTTTAAGTCCAGTTTTTTTCTCTTCAGTATTGCAGTCATAATAACTCTTGTCCTGTTTTTAAGATGCCAAAACGCAGAGTTACGTGGGGAGGAAAGATGCTCAGACTCGCCCATCCCTCTGCATGTGATGGTGGTTCATCCGACCTCAGTTTTGCAGAATCTTTCACTCGGAAGAGGAAAGCGACTAATGTCTCTTTGATGGAGCTGGTTGAAGGTAAGAGGGAGTACAAAAAATCAAGTAAACGCACTCTGAAAATCACAATCCATCACATAGATTCCATTTCTTGCATGATCCTTACTCTCTGATACACAGTTAAATGCACACATGGTATGTTTTAACAGACGACGAGGACTTTGACTCTCACTGGGAGATTCCTGATGAGCCCACAGATGATATGGAGATCAGTCAGAGCTCTGTGACTGTCCGAAGCTTTGGAGACAGGTAAATGTCTTTTTTTCTTTTTTTTTTTTTTTGCTTGTTTTTTTTTTTTTTTGAGACCAATTTCGTTTTGTTTATTTTCAAAACTTGCAGGTACAAATCAAACAATGAGCCCTGTCAATATAACAGATATAAATATCCATAATAATAATAAATGAAAAGTAAATGTTAACTATAGTCCAATGACAGCATCTCTTCCTAAAGCAGTTGAGAGTTGGTCAAATCTTCCGATATCCCTGATTGGTAGGAATAATATACTCAAAATGAATGTTCTCCCCAAGCTTTCATACTTATTCCCGAATATTCCCTTGCAACCTCCACCAGATTTTTTTTTCCCTAGAATGAAGGAAATGTTCAGTAATTTCTTACGGAATAATAGACGCCCGAGGCTTCATTTGTCTCTCTTATATCTGCCTTATCACAGGGGTGGGCTAAAACGTCCCAACATGTTGTTATATTATTGGGAAGCCCAATTAAGAACATTAATGTTTTATTACTATACAGACAAGTCCTTAGCATGGAGGGATATTTAAATGCACTCCTTAAAGCTCCCGTTTCCCACTTATTTATACTCAGATGAACCCAACAAACTCAAAATGATCTCATCTAATGCTTTAGTCAAAAATGTGATTGAGATCTGGCATAAAGTTAGAAAATATTTAAAAGATTCATCTCCCTTTTCCTGCTTAAGCCCAACTTGTGATAATTTTTTTTTTAAGCCAGGCAGAGCTGATTAAATTTCTTCAGTTAAGGAGCTTTGTTAGGGCTAACAGAGATCAGTCCATGTTATGTCCCCCAATGTCCCCTTTAGAAAAAACTCTTTTAAAAAATGCATTTGGTAAGGGTGTCATCTCTGAATTTTCCAACCTGTTGACGGCTCATTCCCCAGACTCCTCTGACTCTAAACTTAAAGCATGGAAAACTGACCTTCAGGAGGAATTAACATGGGAACAGTGGCATAGAGCATGCAAAGCAGCCCAAACACAGACAGGCAATACACGCCTGAAACTTTCCAGTTCAAATGGTTGATGGGAGTGTATATCACACCTGAAAAATTAAATAAATTTAATAGTAACATATCTGATTTATGTACCATATGCAGTGAAGATAAGGGTACACTTTTCCATTGCTTTTGGTCATGCCTGAGAGTTGGAGAGTTTTGGGAAGAAGTTAAATCAACAATTCAGGAAATTTTATCAATTAGACTAGGACAGGAGCCAAATGTTTTTTTTTACTTGGCCTTTACCTAAAGGGGCATAACATAAAACATCACAAACATTTTTTTCTGAATATGTGCTTACTACAGGCAAAGGGGGTGATTGCCTCAACGTGGAAAACGATGGGCAAACCGAGTATTTCACAGTGGTTTAAGAAATTAGCTCTATGTCTACCCCTTTAAAAGAATTACATATACTCTTAAGAATAAACAAGAGGTGTTTCAAAAACTACATTAAAAACAATGATTTGTCTCACCTAATGAACCTGGAGCAGAATAATTGTACCCTCTGTATGATCATGTCCACCTGCTACACTTTCATGGACTTTTTTGCATTATTTGATTGAGCGCTCATGGATTCATGCTTTTGCTGAATGGGATCCTTTTGGCCGCCATGTTCGAATGTTTGAATGTTTGAATGTTTGTGTTTCAAGATTTCTAAATACATATTGATGAAAAAAATAATAACAAATGAAATACATGTTTAACATTCCCTTGACAAATTGAATAACAAAATAAATATTATACAGCCCTACTATTATGGCAGAAATAACAACAGATACAAAGAAGGGAAATAAATATATAACATACACCTGCATCTTTTCAAAGCTCCCCCAACCCTAACCCACCCCTTCCCCATGGGTCTTTGTCTGACTTCCATTACACATATACAAGGTTTCCTACATGTGCACTATAAAATAAATAAATTAATAGCTTTAACAAAGAGGTATGAATACAAATTCATATCATATTTCTAGCTAAGTTCAGTGCCTCCTCTCTTGCCTCAAGCATAACATGTCCTGCACCATTCATCCTAGCAACAGAGAGCTCCAGAGATAAAATCTCAATTAAAGAATAAATCCACTGTTTTACAGAAAGATTGTGTGGTGGTTGCCACCGAACCGCCAACATCTTTTTAGCCTTTGAGTACAGTTAAAGCTCTGTTTTGAATCATCATTGAGCAGCAGACACACTGGAGAACAATTAATTTTTTCACCCAAAGTTCCACATAGACAATTTGTAATTTGTTCACAAAAAAATGTAACTAATGGACACTCCCACGTGATATGCAAGAAAGTCCCTAACTGATTTAAATCACACAGGGTACAATTTGGAGAAGCAGAAATATTCATTATATATCGTTGCTTTGGGGTCAAATATGTTTGGTATATAAAATTGTGATTTGATAATTTATGGTTTAAGCTTAATGTTAAGAAAGGTGAATGTCTTAATATTAAAAGCTACCATAGTTTTCACTTAAAAGACCAATTTAACCAGTCAGGTCTCTAAGCATACTTTTTACACTGGTATCACTGGTGCGACCAACTTTCTCAGTTGGTCACTGTGACCTTGTGTGTGTCTCATTCTTGTGAACACTATCTCAGGAACACCTTTAGGAAGTTTCTTCATATTCAGCACAAACGGCCACTTTGACTCAACGATGAACTGATGAGAATTTGGTGGTCACTGTGACCTTGAGTCCCTTTGTGTTACTCTATGTCGCTTCTCTAATTTTGGAGGTTTTTCCATGTCGGTAAACAAAGCAAAGGCGCAATTCTTTAAGAGGTCCTTTTTTTATGACCATCTGTGTGTTTTATCTTTTTTTCCAGTCCCAAAGACTTCGTGTCTCCAGACCGTATGCATGAGCTTTCAGGAAAAGTGTCCAACCTGCAGCTGCAGCTGCAAACAGAAGTCCAACAGAAACAAGAGGCTTTGGAAAAGGTGTCAATGTTGGACCTCCAAGTCGCAGACCTGGAGAGACAGCTGGAGGAACAGAGCAACACTCCAAGTCCAACTGATGAACAGGTGCGCTGTGTTTATTCTTCTTGCTCTCTGGTCTCCAAGTAGAAATCTACAATTTCACATGAGAGCAGCAGCTTATGTGTGGTCATTGTTTCTGTTCTGGCTGAGTTGTGTTGGCTGGTTTTAGTGCTAATTTTGTTTCCTTATTTTCCAGATGAGGAAACAGTTTGCAGAGGCCATCCAGCTGTGTGAAACACTAGCTTCAGAGAAGGTAATGCTTGATGGGGCATCTTTGTTGTGACTGTAACATATCTTACAACTCAGCTTGTTTTGCCTCTGAACGCAGAGAAAATCCTCTTAACTTGTTGTTTTATGTATGTATGTAATGTTATTTTCAGTCTTGAGACACAAAGGCTCTGCTTTTCAAAGTATTAAACAAACCAAAAGCATGTTTAATCTAGAGTTTTTCAGTTGTGGAGAAACGATCAAACTCAGAAAGCCACATAAAGTAAATCTGGCTTCAAAGGTAGGGAAAAAAAGTCTTAACTGTTTAATGCATTTGTTTTATACATTTATATCTATATGAATGATTTGTTTATTTGCACTGAGGAAAATTCTAGAGACACTGTTGCTACATTCAAAAACACTCAGAGATGATCAAGTTATACTTGAGCAGGCACGAGTTTTTCTACATTTATAATCCCATAGAAAAAAAGAAGGAAACGATTCCAACAACAGCAGGATAGGCATTTTTTCAAGCTAATAGTGATGAAAAGAGAAAATTTGGGCTATGCAGTTCAAATTGAAATGCTTACTGCTGCTTAAACTGATTACATTGTATGTTTTTAGGACATTGTGGTGGCTGAGCGAGACTATCTGAAGCAGGAGCTCGGGATGTTCATGGAGCAGATTGAAATACTGGAGAAAGAGAAAGCTGTTCTGTCAAAGGAGATGGAGGAGAAGAGAGAGCTGGACGAGTTCCAGTCTCTGGAGGAGGAGTTCAGGAAAGAACACGAGGTACTTTGATTCTTTTCAGATTCCACTGCCAAAGTAAGCTGTACCACATTTACTATCTAAGTATAATCATTCAGAGAATAAAAGTCACATTCCCACACTATACAACTCTAAATACACGTTATAATGCTTCTCTATTCTACTACATTACTGTAATTAAGTAATGATTAGAATAATATAATATACTATATATGCCATTAATCCATCCATTTTCCACCGCTTATCTGGAGCTGGGTTGCAGCAGCAATTTCCAGCTCCTTAAAGTGTTCCCAAGCCACATGAGATATATAATCACTGCAGAGTGTTCTGGGTCTACTGCAGTCTGGAAACAGTTTGACCTGCCTGGAAAACCTATAAAGGAAGGTACCCAAGAGGCACCCTCATCAGATGCTCCAACCACTTCAAGATGTCTCTGCTTCTCACGCTGTCTCATTTAGTGATCCAAGCCACCCTATAGAGGGAATTAATTTCGGCTGCTTGTATCTGCGTTCTTTTGATTAATACCACAAGCTTCTAGCCATTGAAGAGCGTTGGAACGTAGAAAGACTGGTAAATCTAAAAGCTTCGCCCTCTGGCTCAGCTCCCTTTTTACTACAACAGACTGGTACATTAACAGCTGGAGTACTCAGCCTCCCACATCATTTTACTCTCATTTTTGGAATGAATAAATAATTATAGTGACCTTATTTATATAGAACCTATAAAAACTGAATTTATGAAGTGCTTTGACAAACTAAGCAAAAGCAAAAAATGGGAAACAAAGAAGGCAATACAACAACAGAAAACTAAACAGTCCTACTGAACACAGGTGAGACTAAACTAACTAAACTAGGGTAAGGTTCTAAAAAAAAAAATGAATACGAGAGGACAAATAATGCAAGACTCAGGATGCAAAATGTCAAATAAAAACGACTAAATCAAGTAAACAACAGTTAAAAGGAAATAAAACAAATAAAATAAGAACTAATGTTACTTTGACTCCTTCACTTGGGGCAGCAGCTCACTCCCAACCCAGAAAGAGCAATCTACTGTTTTCAGTCCAAAAAAAACATGCCCTGGAACTGACCGTCTCCCTGACTGCTTCACACTCAACCGCAAACTGCCCCAGTATGTGCAGAAGGTCACAGTGGTGATGGCAACAGAACCACATCACATCGAGAAGCACTTCTGCGGTCCCCAACAGATCCAGTCCTCCTTCTTAAGAATGGGAACTACCCAAGCCCCGAGGAAGTGTGCCAGGCTTTTATGCAGATTTTACATGGTGGCCAAAAAATGGAAATATGCCGTCTGGGTCTATTACGAGATGCCCACGGTCCCAGAAAGACTTTTCCCCTTTGACTTACATAGGAAAAGAGAGGTCTGTATATCAGTGTATAATTTTTGTGTGAGCGTCACTATCTAGATTTAAGTCAAGTCAAGTCAAGTCCAAGTTTTATTTATAGAGCCCATTATCACAAAACAAGCCAATCTGTTTAATAACATTTGGAAAGTCTAAAAGAGCCTCAAGATTAGTTAGTTAGTTAGAAGTTTTTAGACCGCCATTCAAGCTAGCAAAGCTCTAAACTGGAAATCAGTCGCTCGGCTGGTGGAAGTTACCCGCTCAGGAACACAGGCGCCTAGTGCACAAGCCTCATGGGCCCATAGATGTTGATATTCCAGACCTGGAAAAAGAGTTTGTTTTTCCCCTCATGCACCAATGAGCAGCAGCTCTTAGATGAGTGAACAGCGCCCTACTTCCTTGGCTGTATCCAGATCTTCTTAATACATCCATGGAACAGTGACAGTAACCAGCCTTCAAAAGGCACTGTCCACAACCTCCATGTGACTTTGAAGAGGTGTGTCAACCAAGACAGCCCAATGTCACGAGCCTTTCGTATCTTAGGGCGAATCTCATCCACATTTAGCACCTTGTCACTGAGCAGCTTCTTGACCACCCCAGACTTTATCAAGGGATATAGGTGAGGCTTCCACTCTTAAACAACTAAAAACAACCTGAGCCAAGCTCTGCTTTTTCTTCCTGAGACCATTAATAGTTTGCCACAAATTGGATGATTATTTAAAACGTAAAATTACAATTTATTGTTCGTTCTTTCCTGACAGCTCCAGAGGTTGACTGAGGAGCTCGAGAGTGTGCGTGCAGAGAGAGACAGTCTGCTGTCTGAGAGGGAGGCCAGCTGTCAGAGCTCCACAGAGGACACGGAGAAGCTGCAGCTCAGAGTGACGTCTCTCAGTGAGGACAGAGATCAGCTGCAGGAGACACTGGAGGGACTGAGACAGGAGAGGGAGCAGCTCAAAGCAGAACTAGAGGACAAGATGGAGACAATGCAGACTGAGGTTTGAGTCTTATAGCTCCACTTCCATAAAACAGCATCTCTGAAGGGCTGCACACATGTTTTTGTACACTCAATAGCAGCTGTAATAAGAAATTTTGATTGAAAGTGGTTTAAAGCTGCAGCTGAAGCCTTAAAACCTGGTTGGACATGGTTTTTGTGCTGCCTGCAGACACTTTCCACAAGCTAAACCTGAGCAAATGGGTTAGATTTCTCTCAGAAACTTGGGAAAATTGCAATGACCAACTTGGCAAGAAATGTCCCAGAAATAGTCAGGGATAAGTAAAAGGAGACAAGAAAATTAACTTAAAACTAGTTAATTTTCAAAAAATAAGTAAAAATGTGCAGAAAACTATACTCTTAGTCATTATATATGTTTAAAACTATGTTACAGAAAAAAATATTTTCTTGAATTATCTGAACATTTTCAGGTCATTTTTGTGTTTAGTTTTTTATATTTGTGTTTTGGCTTATATTCAGATAAATTCCTTGTAGCTTTTTACAAATTTCTTGCTTATTGTGGGCTATATGTTAAGTTGCTCACTACCTTCTTCCCGTGTTTTTGATAGAAATCAAACCAATATGCTCAGGCTTCAAAGGGTTAAAGAGACACTTGAATGATTCTTCTAACTGTCCTCTTTCCTCACAGATGAGGACTCTGACAGAGACACTGCAGAGTGTTGAAGCAGAGAGAGACAGTCTGCTGTGTGAGAGGACGGCTGACGCTCAGACTCACAGTGAGGAGATGGAGAAGCTGCAGTGCAGAGTGACGTCTCTCAGTGAGGACAGAGATCAGCTGCAGGAGACACTGGAGGGACTGAGACAGGAGAAGCAGCAGCTCAGAGCTGAACTGGAGGACAGGATGGAAAAGGTTTGTTTATAATCGTTTTTTATCTTGTGTTTATGACTGTTTATTTCATAACTTTTTATACAGAGTTTGTCTCAAAAGAGAAAAAGAAAATGTTATTTTTTAAAAAAAAAAAAAAAAAATCATCTGTAACAGGTTGCACAAATCCAGCATGGGTTTAACCAGCCAGAGACACTGACCTCAGAACTGCAGCCACACGATGAGGAAGTAACCAACCTTCAGCAAGAGGTAACAGCAGTTTAGCCGCAAAGTCTGGTTATACTCTGTAATTTCTATTGTTAATAAATTCTATGAATAGACCTACTATAATATCGGCGCGTCATCAGTCGCAGATTCAAAATGAAATATCTGTATCAGCTAACATACTGACTTCTGTCAATATCACAAACTAATATCCATAAGTTGAAGCATTTTACTTATTTTGTACAATGAATGAAAATAACTTACACTGAAAAGCAGCGAATGTTAAGTCTCCATCTGCTGGTTGGCCATCACAATAAGAGTATGCATAATAACTTGCACACACCATTACACTGCCCCAAATACTCCCTACAGCACCAAATGTGTATTCATCCGCCACTGAAAATAGTCCCCAACAACGGTACTGTTTCCCCCATCTGATCTTTATTAAAAACTACTGTCTACGTGTTTTAGAAAATTAATGACACTTTTGTTTTTAATAGTGATTTTGAAAATATTGCTAACTTCTTTGGCTAAAAGGTTCCATAACTGCGAGATGTATTCACATTATTAAAAAACATGGACGTGATTTCCTTGGTCTTTCTGGCATTTAACAGATAGAGGAGATTATGTGTAACCTGTGACGAATCGTACATTGATGTTTTTAAAAATTCTGAATAAAAGGAATTGAAGCTGTACTTTTGCATCTTTCAGTAAGAACCAGTTGGTAGGAAGGTCAAATGTTGATTTTAGTTTCTTCATAGGATTTATTGGCAATATGAAAAATATGGATAAACACCAGCCTCATGTTTCAAAACTCTGGTTCTTGATTTAAAATGCTTTAATTATGAAATGTGGTCATTATCTTTAGATAAATCAACTCCAGGCTGCTCTACAGGCCGTGGGTGAGCAGAAGAGCCGGCTGGAAGTTGATCTGCAGCATAATGTGGAGATGGTGAGGCGAAGTTGTTAATGGTCAGACTGAGATTTTTGGGGTTTGAGTGTGATCACACCGCCAGTGATGTTGAAAAGGGTTTGCTGACCAGTTGTTATAGAGTTCCTCCCAGTACAGATGAATGAAAATTAACATTTTTTTCTCTTTCCAGGCTGCAGAGACTCAGAGTCTTCTGGATTCACTTCAACAGCAGCTCCAAGAGCAGAATGAAAGAAACATTGACCTGGAAAGACTCAACCAAGAGAGAAAAGCTCAGCTAGAACAACAGGTTTGTTCCTTGCAACATGATTCATTAAAACTGCGTGTTTAGTGTCTTTCTTGTAGATGCACTTTGTCCCCTTTGATGCTTCTTTGAATTAAAAAGTGTTTTCTTATTTCTAGGTTGCGGAGACTCAGCGTCTCCTGCATTCTCTTGAAGAGGAGCTCCAGGAGCAGAAACGAAATAACTCAGATCATCTGAAACTCTGTGAGCAGAAAGAATCGGACTTAGAACAACAGGTGAGTTAAGATGTTAATGAAGGATATTTTATAAACTCGGCCTTAACTGTCAGTGTTCTGACAGCTGGAAATCTTTTCTGCATAAACAGAACAAAGCTCTAACGGAGCAGCTTGAGGGTGTACGAGCAGAGAGAGACGGTCTGATGTCTGAGAGGGAGGCCAGCTGTCAGAGCTCCACAGAGGAGATGGAGAAGCTGCAGTGCAGAGTGACGTCTCTCAGTGAGGAGAGACATCAGCTGCAGGAGACACTGGAGGGACTGAGACAAGAGAAGCAGCAGCTCAGAGCTGAACTGGAGGACAGGATGGAGATGGTAAAAACTTTGGATGAATAGTCTAAATTGAGATAGTGGTATATCTGAGGGCATTCTCCCTGAAATCTACTCCTGTTTCTGATTTTTTTTTTTTTTTTTTCAAATTTAGATTTCTGTTTCAACAAATCATACAGTCATATTCAGAATCTCCCCCACAGTTTTTTTTTTTAATTTAATTTAATTTTTTTTGTTTTCTCCGCTGCATCCACAGGAACCATTTCATATTCATGAAATAAAATTTAGGAAGTTAGGTAATAATTATGATAATAATAGTGTTGATAATAACAGCAATAATAACAATGAAAGGAATAATACTAGATAAAAAATAATAATGAGTAGAAAAAGAGAAAAAAGGACAAAACACTCAAGCTTTAAAAACAAAAAGGTGGTTCGGGGGTAAGGGTCAGGGAAGGGAACGAGTGTGTGAAGTGACGCGTGTAGTAATGTGAGTGTGAGAGTATGTGTAATGAGATAATAATGTTTCTTTTGGGAGTAGTTGTTATACAAATGATCATTTAGAAGGTGAAGTATTCCTTTAGGTTAAACTCCCACATATCAAATATTTTGAACAAACACTGGCAAGAAATTCCAGGACTCCAGGAAAGGAGATTGATTTCCAGTCCAGCCTGGTCTTACTGTTCTCTCCTGTGTTGTGTGTGTTGTTCAGATGCAGTGTGAGTTCCAGCAGCAGCTCGGCTCTGAGCCTCAGTCACTGAGAGAAGAACAGGAGGCTGACAGACTTCTGCAGGTTAGATTGTGACATTTTTTGTTTCATAAATTTTCATTTGTCCCCAAACATTGGTGAGACTCTTAATCAAAACAAGAAACAACTTGCTGCACCAAACTCCATACTACAAACTGTACTTTGGAGCTTAATGATATTCAGTTCATGTTGTTGCTCATGGATGCAGGTATTTTCAGATGCAGATGAAAGCTTTGTGAGAAAATGCTGAGTAATGCTGAAAATGTTTCCCTGCATTGTGCTTCAGATCCAACAGCTTGAGGAGCAGCTGGAGAAAAGTAAGGAGGAGGTGAACCAGCTGAAGTCCGACCTTCAAGAAAATGTAGAGCTGGTGAGTTCTTCTTTTTGTTTTTTGTTTTTTGTGTTTTTTGGTCCAACTCACAGTTATAAGACGTAACAGCAGGGGTCTGCAGATTATCAGGCCTGACATTTGGCACTGAATGGGTCAAAGTGGGAGGAACTTTTACTTTGTAAAATCTCAGGGAGCTTTTTTTATTTTTTATTTTTTACTTGACTTTTTTTTAAATTGCACACAAGTTTTGTGTCAGAGTTTGTTATATTCCAAATTCTAAATATTGACAGAAATATTTTCATTTTTATTGTAAATGCCTTTCAGTTACAAATATCGGTCTCATTAACTACAAAAAATTGGTATCGGTATCGACCCTGAAAATCCAGTATCAGTTAGTCTTTAGAAGCAGTGTTGTAGCACAATTTTTAGCTCTGGAAAAATACACACGTAATCTCTATTTTTTTTATACATTATTCTCCTATGTTCCATTTGTTTTTTGGTTGTTGTTTTTTTTTTTTTTTGTTCGTCCAACCCACAGTTATAGAACTTAAGATATTCAATTCAATGTTTATAAGCAGTGTCGGTGCACAATTTGCAGCTTTGGTGAAATATAAAGATGATTTCCTTTTTTTAAAAATCTTTTTAAATCTTTTGTTTGTTTATTTCTTTTTTGGTCCAATTCCCACTTATAAAATGTATATATTCAATTTAGTGTTTTACATGATGAAAGAAGTCAGTAGATTCCAACATTTTAGAATCTCAAACCAGATTAATTTTTTAAAAATATTTTTTGCTTAAAAATTAACCACAATAATGAATTGATTATGAAAATGGTTGCTGATCAATTATCTTTTAATGGATTAATGGATATAATCTTTGCAGCTGTAGTAATGACACAGCCCATGTCTTCCCTGGTTGTTGATGGGAGATGCTGATCATGCTCTCCTGTTTAGTGATTATTTCAACAACCAAAAAAAAAAGATCTTCACCTTTCCACTCACATGGTGTTTGTGTCTTTCAGATGATCGAGAACCAGGAGGAGCTGAGGGAGTCTCAGGAGAAGATCAGAGCTCTGAAAGATGAGCTCAACGTGCTGAGGAGTCAAAAGGCCGAGCTGGAGGGCAAAGCCAGCAGTGAGAGAGATGCAGAGATCGCCCTCCAGCTGCAAGAGCTCCAGAATCAGGCACGACTATAAATTAATACACACATCCAAGCTTCTTTAAATACAGACATTATTTTCATGTCAGTCTCAATATTTGAAATGACAATCATTCCTCCATTCTCTCATCACAGCTCCAGAGGCTGACTGAGGAGCTGGAGAGTGTGCGAGCAGAGAGAGACAGTCTGCTGTGTGAGAGGACGTCCAGCTCTCAGACTCACAGTGAGGAGATGGAGAAGCTGCAGTGCAGAGTGACGTCTCTCAGTGAGGACAGAGATCAGCTGCAGGAGACACTGGAGGGACTGAGACAAGAGAAGCAGCAGCTCAGAGCTGAACTGGAGGACAGGGTGGAGATGGTTTGTTGACAATACTTGTACATTGTTTCATATCTTTTGAATCACATGCTACCTAAAAAGGGAAATAGAAAAAGTGATGTTTTTTTTAAATCTCTTGCAGATTGCACAAATCCAAAGTAGGTTTAACCAGCCAGAGACACTGTCCTCAGAGCAGCAACCACATAATGAGGAAGTAACCAACCTTCAGCAAGAGGTAACAGCAGTTAATTAAGTTTTATGTTTTATCATTTTCTTGTTGTCAACAAATCCAATGAAAAAACCTAAACCAACAATTAATGTTTCCTTCTATCAAAGCCTGACATATCTTCTTCCTCACCAAACTTTTTAGAATCCATCACTGAGTCACACTAGGCAGGTTTCAATTAACCCTCAAATGGCGCAAATCGAAATTGCGAAATATAAAAAATATGACTAATGGAAACACGTCAGTAAAAAAAAAACTATTTATCACAAAAAAGTTTTTACACTCGCATGAGGTGGTATTTCAGGTGATTTGAAAGAACGGTATTTCACAAAACTGCAATGGAAATACTTTTGCTTTTCTAGGTCAAATGATGCTATGGCTATGTGCTTGTTGGTAGGAACTGGCTCCCTCACGATGCAGCAGGAGCTACAAGAGGTGTTATTGAATCACATAACTCTTCAAAAGTTGTGCGAATCATCCCAAAGTTTTGAATCCATGATTCCTGTGTGAAATTCTGGACGATCACCTCCCAGAAATCCCTCATATGTGGTCACTCCCCCATATCAGGGGCCCGCCTTTCCATTATCACTCACATAACATGCAGTGTGGTGGCTGCAATAGAAATAAAGCTGCTAATGTTTTGAGCATCTATCACCATGCTTCTTGTAATGTTATCGCCAGAGAAGTTGCAGAGCATCACTCAGTGGAAACGCAGTCATCTAGCAATCGTGTTTTATCCACATTTCAAAAGTATTGCTCAAGTTTTGTGCAAATCTGTAATGAAAACCTGCGTACTGTTGCTGTGTGGTGATGTGTTCCTTTATTACCATGAACACACACTGATGTTTTTTTTTTACTCAGTCTCACATACAGCACTGTGCTGCCCCAGATACTCACTAGAGCACTGAATGTGCAGAAATCTGCCACTGAAAATAGTCCCCAGCAAGGCACTATTTCATCCTGTCTGAATGATGCCAGTCTTATCCTTCAAAACTCTTGATTAAAAATCCTTGAATTATGGCATATGGTCATTTTTCTTTTGCAGATAAATCAGCTCCAGGCTGCTTTACAGGCCGTCAGTGAGCAGAAGAGTCAGCTGGAAGTCAATCTGCAGTGTAATGTGGAGATGGTGAGCAGAAGTTGTTTTGTGGTCGAACTCGGAGCTTAGGTTTTGGGGTCTAAAGGAGCTCTACTAAAATTTAATTGCAGTTTCAATGTCTTTATCTGTCACAGAGAGATGAGGAAACACAAATATATCCCATCAAATGTTGAGACAAAGCATTTTATTTTGAAATATTTGCAGGACCGTACTTTTGACAATGCAAGCGCTTGCAGGACTTCATAAATAAGCAGAATTTGTGCTTATAAATGTGGAAATACAAAACTCATAGCAGCAGGTAGCCCTGGAGAAGCATTGCAGCAACAACACTGTCAGTGTGAACACCATGAGCATGCAGCATGCTGCAGTTCGGCGATGTTGCCATCACACGCTGCTCACGCAGTCAGCATATTCCAGGCGGAAAAGTGCTAACACTGTTAACAATAGCAACAGAGTTGACAATGTTAACCAGTTAGTGGGCACTACATTACCTGCTGTATCTGTGAGGCAGACAGTGGCAGCAATTTGCTAGCCAATAGTGCAAGTGCAGCCAGACTGCCTTATCACAACAAAAAAAAACAGAAGCTCGAATTACAACACACACAGGCGGACCATGACTTCATTCTCTGCTATAACTCCACTCTGTCTTTATATAGCAGGTGCCTCTTTGCTGCTATGTTCATGCACTGTGTCCTGTACAGAATCCTCAAGTGTGATCACACTGCCAGTGGTTTCAAAGAGCTTTTACTCACACATTTTTATATAGTTTCTCTCTGTTACAGATGAATGAAAATGAGCATTTTTTTCTCTTTCCAGGCTGCAGAGACTCAGAGTCTTCTGCATTCACTTCAACAGCAGCTCCAAGAGCAGAATGAAAGAAACATTGACCTGGAAAGACTCAACCAAGAGAGAAAAGCTCAGCTAGAACAACAGGTTTGTTCCTTGCAACATGATTCATTAAAACTGCGTGTTTAGTGTCTTTCTTGTAGATGCACTTTGTCCCCTTTGATGCTTCTTTGAATTAAAAAGTGTTTTCTTATTTCTAGGTTGCGGAGACTCAGTGTCTCCTGCATTCTCTTGAAGAGGAACTCCAGGAGCAGAAACAAAATAACTCAGATCATCTGAAACTCTGTGAGCAGAAAGAATCGGACTTAGAACAACAGGTGAGTTAAGATGTTAATGAAGGATATTTTATAAACTCGGCCTTTACTGTCAGTGTTCTCACTGCTTTCTGACATGTAAACAAACCAAGACTAATGGAGAAGGTTCAGAGTGAGAAACTGGTGAAATACATCAATAATATCCTGGGTTTTTTGTTTTTTTATTTTCTGTGATCTTTTAAAAACTGTCTTCTGTGTTTGTATTGTGTTACAAATATTTGACGGATAAATAATGGGCTTCTATCTGCTTCAACAGATAGCACAGCTGAATGTGTCTCTGCAGACTGTGACTGAGCAGAAGAGGCAGCTGGAATATGATCTGCAGCAGAACATGAACACGGTGAGGCAGTTGAGCTTCATGAAGGAGTCCAGTGTTGCTGCAATCGCACAGATTTTTCTCTAATATTCCTGCTCCTGATGACACTTTTGCATATGTAGTTGATATAATTTAAATTTTGTTCAGGCTTCTACAACACGAGAACTCCTGAAGTCAGTGGAAGAGGAGCTGAGTGAGCAGAAACAGATGAACTCTGATCTGGAGAAACTGTGTCAGGAGAAGGATTCCTCTTTAGAGCAACAGGTTAGTGCAGGGACACTCAACTTGCTTTGCTTGGGGGGCCGCTTTTGCAAAATGACAGGAGGCCAGGGGCCATTGTAGGACACTTCTAGGATTTTATGACGTTTCTAGGAGTGTAGTTCATTAGGGGCTTAGCTAGGACCTTTGTCAGAGGGTGTGTTTTATGTGATCTGCAATGTATTTTTACTGAAAGTACAAAAACATTTCCTGGTGTGAATCACTCCATTTTTGTTATGAATAAGAAAGTGATTGGGGGGTACCACTCTTCACCCTATCAGGGGCTGTAAGTTTAGTATCACTGGGTTAGTATCAATAAATCATTCTGTTATAATTACCAAGAATTTGCTTCTATAAATCTTTTGAACTGTCCTCTTCCTCACAGATGAGGATCTGACAGAGACACTGCAGAGTGTTGAAGCAGAGAGAGACAGTCTGCTGTGTGAGAGGACGTCCGGCTCTCAGACTCACAGTGAGGAGATGGAGAAGCTGCAGCTCAGAGTGACGTCTCTCAGTGAGGACAAAGATCAGCTGCAGGAGACACTGGAGGGACTGAGACAGGAGAAGCAGCAGCTCAGAGCACAACTGGAGGACAGGATGGAGATGGTAAAAACTTTGGCTAAATTTTCTTAAATTGAGACTGCAGTATATGCCAGGCACTCACTGAAAACTGCTCATCTTTCTAGGGGAAAAACTAAACTTAAAAATAATTTTAATAGGCTCTTATCACAGTTCCACATAGTGCAGTATTTGTTTTTTCAACAAAGTAAACAAACCAAAATGTTTTCTTAGAAATTGCTCTCAAATCCACTCAGTGAAGCACAAAGAGAAAGTGTGTTGATATTATTACAATTCCACTTCAAAGTAGTGTATAGCTAAACTGTAACATTCCCAGTCACAACAATTAAAATTCAGTCACAGTTCTACTTATTACAGCATCTAGTAAAACTAGTTCACTAAAAATTAACAAAAAAATAAATTCCGCTTGAAGTAGTTTGACAGCTTAAGACAATCATGAAAAAAAGAAGTTTCTTCTTCTTATTGGAGTAACAAACAGGATTACAATAAAACCTCAACATCTACTGCAGATTGTGTTCTCAGTTTATGACACTGACGAGAGGACGAGGATCGGGCGGGGCCGCGTGCTTACAAAATCTGATCCTTCAGATCCAATCGGGACAACCCTTTTTTTTTTAAAACTTGTTTTTATTTGACAAAAAGAGCAATTCACAGATATTTGTAAATGTAACATTTTACATTTTACATTTTATTTATTTTTATTTTTTCCCCTTCCAACCCCCTCATCCCCATCCATCCCCACCCTGCTGTCTACATAAGACACAAATTAAAAATTAAATGAATAAATAAATAAGTAAATAAAAAATAATAATAATAATAAATAAATAAATAATAAATTTAAAAAAAAAAACATATATACATATATATACATACACACACACACATATACATACATATATACATATGTACACATATACACACATAAAAATTTTTTTAAAAAAAATAAAAAAAGAAATGGAGTGGATATCTCGACAATGAGTATTTGCCTACTGACTACTAAGGTTTGTGGGGGGCCCCTCAGTTTACAGGGGAGTACAGGCAAAGGTGCACATAATTCCGACAGTTTAATTTTCAATCTTGTGGGAGGACTTCAAGACCCTCAAAATAGGTTAATAAAGGCCCCCACGTGTCATAGAACTTTTGGATCGACCCTCGAATACTATATTTTATCTTCTCTAATTTAAGGAAAAAAGTCAAGTCTTTCAGCCATGAGGAGGCTTTGGGTGCACATGCTGATTTCCACTCCAACAGGATTCTTCTCCGGGCGAGGAGAGTTGAAAAAGCAAGCATGTTCTTAATTTTATTTGTCAGTGATGAACCCTCTCCTGGGACTCCAAAAATAGCCAGTACAGCACTAGGTTGAATATCTTTGCCAAAAGCTTCAGATAGAGTTCGAAATATCATAGTCCAAAAATTAAGCAATTTATTACATGACCAAAACATGTGAGCAAGATCAGCCTTAGTTATATGACAACGTTCACATGTTTCACTGACATTAGAATAGATCCTAGAGAGTCTGGCTCTGCTATAGTGGATCCGATGGAGAACCTTAAACTGAATTAAGCCAAGACGGGCACATGAGGTTGACCCATTTACTCTATATAGTGCATCGTCCCAGGTATCATCAGAAATGCTCGTTCCAAGCTCTTCTGCCCAGTCTGCCCTAATCTTATCAAGTGTCACTTTATTGAATGACACAATACTATTATAAATTTTTGATATGAGGCTCCTACGGTGCGTGGGGACCTGAAGAATGATGTCTATTCCTTTTTTTGGAGGTAGGTTTGGAAAACACGGGCTAATGGTACGAACAAAATGACGGATCTGAAGATAACGGAAAAGATTAGAGCGCTGTAGATTGAACTTGGTGGAGAGAGCGTTGAATGTAGCAAAGGTTCCATCTATGTAGAGATCAGTGAACTGACTTAGGCCCGCCCTCTGCCACTGGGCAAAAACAGGGTCTGACTTGGCTGGAAGAAAGGCATGATTATTGCAGATGGGGCTATAAAGGGAGAAGTCTGTCAGTTTAAAATTCTGTCGAAATTGTGACCAAATTTTTAATGTGGAAATTACAATAGGGCATGAGGAGTATTGTTTAGGAGAAAGGGGGAGCTCGGAAGTCACCAATACCAATCGGGACAACCCTAACTGAAACGAGACTAGTTTCTCAGAACCACGTTGACAATTCCATAGAATTGTTGTAGCTAATTAAGATGCTTTAGTCGTTACAGCAACATAACGGGATTAAATTTTCACCTGAGGTTGTCTCATCTGTTTACTTTTCATGCTTCTTATTATGCATATTCTTTAGATTAGGTGAACTGAATTTTATGCAAAATCTGCATACACAAACAAACAAAAAAAAAAACAGTTCAACAAGTGGCTTCACCAGATTTGTAGATGTCCATTCTGCTCCAGAGCTGTGGGGCCAGTTATGAAGAAGCACAACAGGATGAGAGCAGAAGATTACGTTAATGTCAAACTCACCAATAATGCTCCCATTTGTTCTCTCTTTTCCCATTTCCAGTCCAGCCTGGTCTTACTGTTCTCTCCTGTGTTGTGTGTGTTGTTCAGATGCAGTGTGAGTTCCAGCAGCAGCTCGGCTCTGAGCCTCAGTCACTGAGAGAAGAACAGGAGGCTGACAGACTTCTGCAGGTTAGATTGTGACATTTTTCTTTCATAAATTTCATTTGTCCCCAAACATTGGTGAGACTCTTAATCAAAACAAGAAACAACTTGCTGCACCAAACTCCATACTACAAACTGTACTTTGGAGCTTAATGATATTCAGTTCATGGATGCAGGTATTTTCAGATGCAGATGAAAGCTTTGTGAGAAAATGCTGAGTAATGCTGAAAATGTTTCCCTGCATTGTGCTTCAGATCCAACAGCTTGAGGAGCAGCTGGAGAAAAGTAAGGAGGAGGTGAACCAGCTGAAGTCTGACCTTCAAGAAAATGTAGAGCTGGTGAGTTCTTTTCTTTTTTTATATAAGCAGTGTTAATGCACAAATTGTAGCTTTGGTGAAAAAAACAGTTTTCTGCACATTTCTCTGCTATGTTCCGTTTTTGTTTGTTTGTTTTGTCTGGGTTTTTTTTTTTTCAACTCAGTTATAAAACTTAAGATATTCAATTTAATGTTTACAAGTGGTGATGACGCACAATTTATAGCTTTGGTCAAATACACTGATAATGTCAAAAAAAAATTTGTATGTTTCTCTCCAAAAATCTGTATTTTTTGTATTGATTTATTAAAAAACTTTTTTTCTTTTTTCTTTTGTTCCACTCACAGTTATAATACTTAAGTGCTGTGCATGATGAAGAAAAATAGCAAATTCCCACATGTGAGAATCTGGAACCAGATGCATTTTTGAAATTTTTTCTTTAAAAAAAACTTTGATAATGAACTGATTTGCAAAATAGTTGCTAATAAATGGATTTATGGACTAATCTGTGCAGCTGTAGTAATGACACAGCCCAAGAATCCCCTGGATGCTGATGGCAGACTGTTGACCCTGCTGTTATACGCTCCCAGTAGATCTTCACCTTTCCACTCACATGGTGTTTGTGTCTTTCAGATGATCGAGAACCAGGAGGAGCTGAGGGAGTCTCAGGAGAAGATCAGAGCTCTGAAAGATGAGCTCAACGTGCTAAGGAGTCAAAAGGCCGAGCTGAAGGGCAAAGCCAGCAGTGAGAGAGATGCAGAGATCGCCCTCCAGCTGCAAGAGCTCCAGAATCAGGCACGACTATAAATTGATACACACATCCAAGCTTCTTTAAATACAGACATCTTTTTCATGTCAGTCTCAGTATTTGAAATGACAATCATTCCTCCATTCTCTCTCTCACAGCTCCAGAGTGGCAGAGGCTGACTGAGGAGCTGGAGAGTGTGCGAGCAGAGAGAGACAGTCTGCTGTGTGAGAGGACGTCCAGCACTCAGACTCACAGTGAGGAGATGGAGAAGCTGCAGTGCAGAGTGACGTCTCTCAGTGAGGACAGAGATCAGCTGCAGGAGACACTGGAGGGACTGAGACAGGAGAAGCAGCAGCTCAGAGCTGAACTGGAGAGCAGGATGGAGACGATCCAGACTGAGGTTTGAGAACTTTATTTCCATACAATAGCATCTATTGCAGGGATGCACAATAGCAGCTGTTATCAGAAATAGTGTAGAAAATGGTTTAAATCTGCACCTCGAGCTTTAAAACCTGGTTTGACATCTTTTTTGTGCTGACCTTTAGACGCCTTTCACAAGCTATTTAAACTTTGAGCATATTGGTTTGATTTCTCTCAAAAACATGGGGAGAATGCATGGGCAACTTTCAAGAAATTTCCCACAAAATGTAAGAATTACTAAAAGATGACAAGAAAATAAAATGACTTTTTTAAGTAAAATGTGCAGAAAACTATAGTTCTAGTCGTTATTATCATCTTTAAAATTATGTTACAGAAAAAAAAAAATTTTTCTGCATTTTGTTCAAGTCCTTTTCCTGTTTGTTTGAGTATCTTCCCCCTCTTTTTGGCTTATGTTCAGTCTGATGAGACATTTGTTTATATGGTTGACTAAAGTTAACATTTTGTTTCAGGCTTCTACAACACGAGAACTCCTGAAGTCAGTGGAAGAGGAGCTGAGTGAGCAGAAACAGATGAACTCTGATCTGGAGAAACTGTGTCAGGAGAAGGATTCCTCTTTAGAGCAACAGGTTAGTGTCGAATACATCACTTTGTTATAATTACCAAGAATTTGCTTTAATGCGTCTTTCCAACAGCTGCCTGAAAATTCTTTTGTTACATTTTTAAGGGGGTGGCAATTATTACAAAATTATCAAAAAACTTAAAAAATATGTCGAGAAAACTATATTTATAATCATTATTATTATATATTTAAACTTATGTCATAGAAAAGCTATATTATTTTTTAGTTTTTTACTTCTCTTTTTGTTTATTTGCCCTAAAAATAGACTAAAATAAAAAATAAAAACTACAGAAAAAATATCCATAAAACTATATTTATAATCAGTATTGCTATATGTTTACATTTATGTTATAAGAAAAAAAATGCATTTTTTAATGTAATTTTCTTTTTACTTTAATTGACTTTTTACTATTGTTTTGCTCTTTTTACGCCATGTGTCAAATTGCTCACTGCCTTCTTCCTTTGATAGAAATCAAACCAATATGCTCAGGCTTCAAAGGGTTAAAGAGACACTTGAATGATCCTTCTAACTGTCCTCTTTCTCACAGATGAGGACTCTGACAGAGACACTGCAGAGTGTTGAAGCAGAGAGAGACAGTCTGCTGTGTGAGAGGACAGCTGACGCTCAGACTCACAGTGAGGAGATGGAGAAGCTGCAGTGCAGAGTGACGTCTCTCAGTGAGGACAGAGATCAGCTGCAGGAGACACTGGAGGGACTGAGACAGGAGAAGCTGCAGCTCAGAGCTGAACTGGAGGACAGGATGGAGACAATGCAGACTGAGGTTTGTGACAAGTTGCGCTCTCCTCTATTTCCACCACAGTTAGTCAGGTCATTTTGAGATGAGATTTGAATTGTTAAAACATATATCAGCCAGTGTTGTCATCCAGTGTAGCTCTGATACAGTACAATGATGCAGCTAAAGGTTCAAGTGACAAAATGAAAGTCAACTGTGGGAGCTTTTAGACTATTAGCGAATTTGTTTGATTTCTTTCAGAAAAGATTGGGAGAAGCAACTTAAAAAGACATTGCCCAAAAATTAATTTTTAAAATTAAATCAAAAAGTTACAAGATAATTGCCTTAAAATAAGCAACAAAAAGAGTATGAAAGAAATAACAAAACAGTAAATTACCTAATATACCCTATATATATATATATATATATATATATATATATATATATATATATATATATATATATATATATATATATATATATATATATATATATTATGAATTTTATTATTTTCTTCCTGTAACATAATTTTAAATTAAAAAAAAAGTTAATCATAAATTTGATTTTCTGGACATTTTTCGTTTAAAAAAAAAAAAACCAAAACATTATTGCCAAGTTTGTCATTGATTTTTCCCCATTTTTTTGAAAGAAATCAACAGCTTACAAATTATGAGTTACAAGAAAATTACTGCAAATTTACCAAAAAAAGAAAAGAAAAGGGGAAACAGGTGAATTGAAAAAACAGGGTTAAAAAAAAGAAACTAAAAAATAGATTAAATGATTAATGATAATATTAATAATTATTATAAATATACTTTTCTTGACATTTTTTCTTATTTTTGCATTTAATAATTTCCCCCTCTATCACACTCTTTCTGTTTTTAGAAACCAATGTCAAGTCATTTTCCCCTTTCCTAATTTCTGGCGCTCTCTGGGACATCTCGTACCATATCTGCATAGTTCCTTTTTAGACTTTTTTTTCTCAAAGGAAATCCAAAAACAATTTTCTCAAGTTTCAAAGGACTCAAACAGCTTGTGAAGGGCATCTGAACATAGCACAGGAAAACTAATTTCCATCCAGGTTTCAAAGGGTTAAAATCATCAATGTTTAGGGGGCAGCAATTATATCATGAGTTAAAGTTTTAACATTTGCAGGAAGAGAGAAGGATTCAGTGTATCATAATCTTTATACGTTTATTTTTACACTGTAAAATGTGTTGTTCCTACAAATCTTGGTCACAAGTCTTTACGGCCAAAATCACACATGATAAGATGTGTGTTTTGGCTCCATGCAGCAGTGGTGCATCAGGTTTTAACTTCAGTAAGACACATTTTGGGCACATTCTGGTGAAATACACTGATAATTTTCATTATTCTTTACTTTTCCTTCCCATGTTTTGTTAAAAACTGTCTTCTGTGTTTGTATTGTGCTACAAATATTTGACGGATAAATAATGGGCTTCTATCTGCTTCAACAGATAGCACAGCTGAATGTGTCTCTGCAGACTGTGACTGAGCAGAAGAGGCAGCTGGAATATGATCTGCAGCAGAACATGAACACGGTGAGTTAACTGGCCTTCATGAGGTAGTCCAATGTAGGTGCAATCATACTTTTTTCAGTTTTTTACCTACTGAGTTTTGATAATTATTTATTTTGTGCATTTCTTTTACTTAATATTTACATTTTTAGTACATTCCCCTGTTTTTCACAATTGTTTCTGCTCCTGATGACACTTTGGCATATGTAGTTGATATAATTTAACATTTTGTTTCAGGCTTCTACAACACGAGAACTCCTGAAGTCAGTGGAAGAGGAGCTGAGTGAGCAGAAACAGATGAAGTCTGATCTGGAGAAACTGTGTCAGGAGAAGGATTCCTCTTTAGAGCAACAGGTTAGTGTCGAATACATCACTTCACAATTATGGAAAAAAAAATGTGATAGTTTATAATTTTGTTACAGGGAAACATATATATATATATATATATATATATATATATATATATATATATATATATATATATATATATATATATATACACATATAAAACAGGTTAAAGAGACACTTGAATGATTCTTCTAACTGTCCTCTTCCTCACAGATGAGGACTCTGACAGAGACACTGCAGAGCGTTGAAGCAGAGAGAGACAGTCTGCTGTGTGAGAGGACGTCCGGCTCTCAGACTCACAGTGAGGAGATGGAGAAGCTGCAGTGCAGAGTGACGTCTCTCAGTGAGGACAAAGATCAGCTGCAGGAGACACTGGAGGGACTGAGACAAGAGAAGCTGCAGCTCAGAGCTGAAACTGGAGGACAGAATGGAAAAGGTACATTTGCGTTACTATAAAGTCACTGGTCATCTAAGAACAGCTTCAAAGACACTTGTGTGATTTCAGTTACTTATGTTCTACTTTAATTGTAGATCTCAGACTTCCAGAAGAAGTTAAGTGAGCAGGAACAGTTGAACTCACAGCAGCAGGCTGAGGAAGGAGAACGAGACACCAAGCTGCAACAAAGAGTAGGTCCACATCTACTGCCACAGCTAAATGTTTTGGATAAAAAGATTTGTGCATTTTCACAAATAAAAAAGAAAAAAGAGGAAATGACCTGAAAAAAGGTGCTTAAAATATAATCCTGTCAAATAATTTAAATTCTAATATTTAGTTATGTTAAATATAAATATAATTTAGTTTTCGAGACTTCACTCGCTTTAAAAAAAAAAAAACCAAATCACCAATTTCTTTCAAATTGCGGGACATTTTCTTGCCGAGTTGCTCATTGCATTTGTCCCCCATGTTTTCAAAAGACATTCACCAAATTTTCTCAGAGTTCAAAGCGTTAAGAGATGAGGCTGAGGAGGTGACAGCAGCTCTCTGCTAAGGCTACCCTAACACTTTCAGAAACCATCCGTAGATGTTTTAGTTTCAGAAAGCGCCCCCCCATCTGTTAACGTGAGTGGTTTCTGTGATGCCTGTTTGAAGTGACCTTACTGCCTCTGTTGTTGCCCTCAGGTGCAGCAGCTTGTGGAGCAGCTTCAGATGTACAGAGAGAGACAGAGTCACGCTGAAGCTGAAGCTGAAGCCTCACAGCAGGTTTGTTCATCATTTTTTATCAGTTTACTTGTTCAGACACCTCCCACAAGCATTTAAAGCTTTGACTCTGAGCAAAATGGTTTGATTTTAGCATAAAAGTTCCTGCAAATTAAAAGAAATTCTTAAAAGGTGACGAGAAAGTTATTATGGGGCCGTTTGGTAGTAGCATAACACCTTTTCTTCCTTTTTCTCCCACTCTTTCATACAGCTAGCAGTTTCACCACAGCATTCAGAACGAGTTTGAGGTTCTGCACAGATGTCTGAAAAGGCAGACTGTAATCTTGATATAGCTTGAAGTGGAGAAGAGCCATGTGTATATAAGATTGTGTCACCTGCATGAAAATTAAATATTATAAGTTTTAATGTTTTTCCCTCTTTCTGGCAGTTGCTCGACGAAGCGAACAAAACCGTCTCAGCTCTGAAAGAGCAGCTGAGCAGTTTGGATCAGAGCGGCAGTGGAGTCAAGGTAACGGTGTCGTCACGGCTTGGAGGATTCGACGGGGCAGCTTCAGGTAAGAACACCTACTCATTTCATCAATCAGCAGCTGAATGTCAAAGGCACCTTAACAAAAGACTCCACTGTAACATCAACCTCTGAACTCATCGTTGCAGGAATCCTTCGGAAAATTCCAGCGAGTTATAGACGTTTGTTCTAAGTATATAGGAGCGTTGGACAAGGAGCTGTGTCCCATGAAGCCAGCTAATTGTAGCTTTCTGCCAAAAGCCACCGAGAATGCTTACAGCGCCGTGTGTCAGCTGCAGCTGCAGACCACTCTGAGTCTGGGAAAAATTATGGTAAAAATCTGTCATTATCCTTTTGAATGTCATGAGGTCGTACTGTTTTTGACAAGGTGATGACTCCTGCTCTCTGCTTCACCAGGAGCACCTCCAGGAGCGAGCACAGGGCTACAGGAGTCTGTTTGAGGAGCTGGTGAAGACAGATTTGGCTGTTTTTGAGGAGAGGCGCCTGCAGGATGTGCTGCTGTGCCGCGCGCAGGCCCCCTGCTTCTCCGCCAAAGACGAGGACTTCCACGCACTGTGGCACCACAGACTGACGGAGCTGCTGGACAAGAGGCAGCTCTACCTGCAGGTGAGCTCTGCTACAAAGCACCTCGACAGAAAGTCACATTAAGTTTGTAATTGATCATGAAAGTATTTATGACTTTGACCAATGTCTGAGCCCCATTTTAACATCATTTCACCGTCCTGTTGCATCCCTGTGTCAACCACAATTCACACTAAACTAGCATAGTGGCAGCTGACTAAATAATGTGCCACAGCTAGCTAGCTACCATAGATAATATTCACTGTCTTTCTGTAATTTAACTCATCGTACCAAATGGCTTTTAAACATTGCAGACATGAACCCCTCTCACAGATTCTACTCGTGTTACATTAAGTGCATTTCAAAGCCCCGCCCTTTAAGACCGATATCCCAAAACCGTCTGAGAAGCAGGAGGAAACGTGCATTTTTTAGAAACACACAAGAAACTAGCATCAGTGGCATGGCTGCAAACATTAGCCTGCTGATGGTCAAAGGACCAGGCAGAACCTAGCAGCATTCTTACTGCACAAGACTCACCACAGGATTACAGGCTTTCATCCACACTGGCTGGAGGAAATATTCATCCTGTCTCTGCAGGACTGAACTTTGAAAAATAAATAATAACCAAAAAAGCTATAGATGTATACAGTTCATAGAAACCTCATGCGGCAACGGGGTTCCACAGGGACACGAGCCCACGGGAGATTAAACCCCCCCATATTGACAATTCTTTTGGTTTTGTAGAAAATGGCCAGCGTGTTGGACATGCTGTGGGCCCACATGAGGTCTTTCCCCAGCGAGCTGTCAGCTGAGCTCACACACAGGGAGACGTTCAAGGAGCAGCTGAAGCCTGTGCTCACCAAGCAGCAAATCAGCTTCAGCGGGGTGGACAGCATCCTGAGCGCTGAGCTGGACCACAGATCTGCAGTGGCGCACCACAGGAAGATGATTCTGCAGGTGAGTCCTCCGGCTCTGCAGAGTAACACCGTCATCCCCCCCAGCTTTGGTGAGCTTTGCCTGAGCCTGGTGTTTTCACACAGCTGCACTCTTAGGTACCCAAATTTGGCACCAAATGATATAACAAGAGTGGGTACTCTGTAGTGCTGAAGTAATTTAATTTTACCCTTGAAAGTACTGAGTTTAGCCGCAACCCTACTGGCAAGGTGAGTGAACCAGAAATGCCCTTACCCAAAGTCCATTTTTACTTTCCCATGAATATATTTTTTAAAATGTGTTGGTGGTTAGCAGATTACAACAAATGCTAAAGTTAACTGTCTAGGGAATTTCTCAGATTCTAGGACATTTCTTTCTTTTCATTTCATTTCTTACAATAAATCTACCTTGTACGTTGTACCTCATTTTAAGGATTTAAGAACATTTCTAGGATTTTAGGACATCTGTCAGATTTTAGGATATTTCTAGGATTTCAGGAAAATTCCAGGATTTAAAGACATTTGGATTTCAGGATTTTTTTAGGATTTTAGGACATTACAAGGATTTTATGAATTAGAGAATGGTTGGGGGGGCACCCAGCACCCTGTAAGGGTCCAGATTTGGCCCATGGGCCTTAAGTTGATCACTGTCCTACACGCTGGTCCATAAATCTTTATTGTTAATTGTCTTTACCCGGTGCCATTCGAGTGTCTTATCAGTAATGTGCACGTGCAACCGTCAACAGAGATGCAAAGGTAACAAGATGACTCACTCCATAGCTACTTCATCAACAGCACTGGAATAAAAAATAATCTGAAATGAGTTTCTGCTGTGCATTTTACGCACTCATCTTTCTAATGTCATATTGAAAATTTGACTCCTGCAGGGCATCGTGGATGAGCAGAACACGCAGTTTGAAGAGCTGAAGGCGCTGAAGGCTCAGGCTGATCTTCAGCTCGGAGAGGAGAGAAGTAAGAGTTCCACTGTGCTGCGGGCGCTGGAGGGGGCTCCTCTCAAAACAGAGCTCTCCCTGCTCAATGATAACCAGCGACTTGTGCTTCAGCTCCAGCAAACTGAAGAAAAAATCGAGGTATTTTTTCTAACAAATCTTGTTTTATATTTGCTTTATGAATGCTGTCATCAAGTAGTATCATTAGGTAACAGTCACCGTAAACTAGATGTTTTTGGAGATGAAACATTTTTCACATCATTTGGGAAACAAAAAACAAGGCCAAAGACGAGCAACAGGGGCTCCGCCTCGATTAATTTCATTACATGACTTAATTTAACTTTTCTGTAATTGTACTTTAGTGTAACAGTACTTCATTTAACTTTATTGGAACAGTGCTTGATTTAATGAAAAAATAATAGCACCAAAACATAAATATAACAGTACTTTAATTTTATTGTAACAGTGTTTTAACTTCAATATAACTGTACTTCTTTAACTCTAATATAACTGTTCTTTATTTAACTGTATTGTAACAGTACTTCCCTGAACTTTATTGTAACAATATTTAATTTAATTTAATATTGAAAAAGTACTTTATTTAACTTTATTGCAACAGTACTTTATTTAACTTAATTGTAACAGTACTTTATTAAGAAGTTTATTTTAGCAGTCTGTAGTAGGTCAGAAGATATTTAACAATATGGAGATACATATTGTGTATGGTGATAAAGCCTAAAATATTAGAATTGAGGGGAAGCTGTGGGCTGAGAGCCACAGACGGGATAACACCCTGTTGGTTTGGGTCTTATCATGGTACAATAACACAAAGCTGTTGGTTTCTTCTCTTCCTGACTTGTCTCTTTGTGTCGCTTTTGTCTCAGTGCCTCATCTCAAAATGGCTAGACTGGGAGACTTGTTCATTTGCAGATGGTGACCGATATGTTTCTGTTTTTCAGGCGCTGCGTGTCCAAAACAAGCAGCTGGAGGACGCTCAGATTAAAGCCAACAGCAGGGTGTCCAACCATAAGCAGGCGACCCAGCTGCTGCAGACGGAGCTGCAGGACAGCCGCGCGCAAGTCGAGGACAAGGAAAATGCGATCCAAGCCCTCAGGAGCAAACTGCGAGAGTCTGAGGTCCGTCTGAAGACTGCATTTTTAGGCTCATCGCAACAAAACTTCATAGCAGCTTCTGTTATAACTGACTGCTCATACTTAATATATATAAACCATAACTTTATAGCCATACCTTCATATGACATTATACTCTGAGCTCATTTATTATGTTTTTAGTTTTTTGTTAACCCTTTAACACCTGGATTATCATCAGTTTTCTTGTGCTGTGTTCAGATGCCTTTTACAAGCATCTAAACCTCTGAAATCTAAGAAAATGGTTTTGATTTATTTTTTTTTTAAATATATAAATATTTTTGGGGGGGAAAAGGCAATGAGCGACTTGGAAAGAAATTTCCTGCAGCTTGCAAATAACATGGTCTAAGGTGATAAGAATTTTACCTGAAAATTAAAAATTAGCTGGGGGAATTAGTTGAGATTATCAAAAAATTAGGGGAAAATGTTCAGAAAGTTTTATTTATAATCTAATCAGATTTTAGGTTTTATATTTTTAGAGTGTTTTATGTATTTTTTCCTTATTCTTTTTTAGAACTTTCATTTTGTGTTTTGTATTGGCATATTTTTCTTTAACTTTTCCTTTTTTGTTGCTTAATTTCAGGTAGTTTTCTTCAAACCTTTTTGTTAATTTCCTGCTAATGTTTTGGTCATTTTTTTGTTAGGTTGCTCATCTCCTTTTGCCTCTCATGCCTTTGAAAGAAATTAAGCCAGTTTTCTCAGGTGTTAAAGGGTCAAAGCTTTTGTACAGCTTGTTGTAATAATATTTTTCTCTGTGGTTTAGAAAAAGAATGCGTCCCCCAGTGCTGTTGAGTTGGAGAAACTCCAAACTAAACTGCTGAAAATGGAGGTGGAGCTGATTTCTGCATCTGATAAGCACAAACAAGAGTAAGATCTTTGGATGACACTTTAAGGTCATAAGCTGACCATCTCAATTTCCTCTTTCTCCCACTCAGGAGAAAATAGAGGCTGACTGAAGTCCTTCCATGACATGTTCTGATAGAGGTTTGTGTTTGTCAGGATCCAACAGATGAACACAATGTTGAATCAGAAGGAAGAGTCGCTGAGGAAGCTGAAGGAGACGCTGAGGAAATTACAGCAGCAGGGAGAGGAGTCGTGTAAGTATTATTGTTTGTTACGTCAGCTCACTTTGCCTGTGACTGGGCCAAAGATTTGCACTTGAGCGAACCACAAAGACCACAATCTGTATTTATCATTCTAAACCGAAAGAAACGGTTTTTGTAAGTTTTCAAAGTTTTTGAAAAATCATGGAAATTTCTTTTGTCTAGTAAACTGAATGACATTAATGTAACATAAAGGTGAATTTATTTTCTGTAGCTGATGTCATAGCTCTTACATGCGTTGACGTTGTGTTATTTTTTGTTTATTTGTTCATCATGTATGTTTCCTTTAGTTTCTCCCCCTGTTCCGTCTGTCCTTTCATGAAATGACATGTCACTAGACATGTGAAATAATTTTTTGGCACTTTTGGCTAAGGGGAGGGGTATGCAGCTTTAAATGGCTGTATATTGTATTCCTTTCTTTTTTCAAACGTTTTCTTTCTTTTTGAAACGGAACATTTTTTTGCCGATTTTTGTTTTTTCCCCCCTTTTTGATATTTTTGATGATTTTAATAAGAAAAAAAAAGTATTTATTTCCTTTAATTTCTTTTGTGATTTTTATTTTCAAAAAACTTTACAATTTTGGCAAATTAATTTTTTTTGTAGATTTTTTTAAACCATGTTTTCTTTAAAAACTCAGCACAATTACGCCAATTATTACAGCCAGAAACTGTAGAAACGATGGTCCCTGAACACATCATGGGGGGTGCAGAAATCATGTTTGAATAGAATTTGAATATTATACGTTTGAAAAAACATCGGTTAAGTGGGACCAGAAGACAAAATTATTCAGGGTCCTTGAAAAGTCATTGAAAAAAAATGTTTTGAAATTTTGTCCATGACAATGTGTGCGAACCCCGAAGAAAGACAGTATGGATTCAATATGCTAGTTAGCCAGTTAGCACTTTAACAACACAACCCGATGATGAAAGAACAAAAGATATTTACGGTGTTCTAGTGAACAATAACAACAATTACGCACACAATTACATGTGAACGGCGTCTAAATGCAGCACAAGAAACCTGATGTTGATACCGGTTTCAAAGGGTTAAAAGAAACCTTAAGGTGTCTTTTCTTAACTGACCGAACTAAACACCGCAGCGTCTCTACTTCTACAGAATCTTTTTTTTTCTTTGTTTGTTTTTAATAGTATTTTTTTGGCATTTTTGCCTTATTAGATAGCACAGGAGAAAGCTAGCATGAAAGGGGGAGAGAGAGGGGATGACACGCAGCAAAGGGCCGCGAGCAGGAATCGAACCCACAGCTGCCACAGGGAGGACACTGCCTTCATACATGGGGCGCCTGCTTTATCCACTGAGCCACCTGACGCCCCTACCTCTACAGAATCTTGACACTAACTGAAGAACCGTATTTGTTACCGATTTCAAGAGGGAAAATGTGTTTTTGTATGTTCACACTAATGTGGTTGTATTGAATTCAGTCCTGCAAGGTGAGGACCTCCATGCCAGACTGACCAACCCCAAAGGCCTGCTGATCAAGTCCAGCGTCCTGCTGGAGAAGACTAAACTGGAGGAGGAAGTCAAACAGCTGCAGCTGAAAATAATCCAGCTGGAGAGGTGAGATTAACCAGTTAGACGGCAGAACTGATCAGACAGTTCATGTGATTCACTGCATCCTGTAGTCCTCCTCTGACACCTGTCCCCCTGTCACGCCAGCTTGGTGTCCAGTCAGCAGGCAGAGATCAGCAAGTGGAAGAGCAGAGCCATCAAGCTGAAGGTGAAGAGCAAAGTCGAGGGGGACAAGCCTCCGTCACCCGGCACTCCCACCAAAAGAGGCCTTCCCATGACCGCAGACTGCTCCAACCTCCTCAGCTCACCCAAGAAGTTTCTGATTACTCCCAAGAAGGTCCTGGACTCTCCTAGGAAGGTCCTGGACTCCCCCAGGAAGTTGCTGGACTCTCCAAAGATCTCTGTGCTGGACTCCCCCAAAAGCAGATTCTTCGATGTGGGTGGAAGCTCTGACCTGCTGTCCCGAAACTGTCCCAAGCAGTTCTTTGATAACTCCAGCCTTGGAACCATTCCAGGTGAGCTACGTCTCAAGTTCACCTCCCTGTGCTACTGTCTCCCTGTGCTAACATCATAAAGACCTGAGCTGTTTGTTTCGACAGAAGTTTTCCACGTTCCTGATGAGCCAGACGCAGACAAGGGTAACTGCTGTGCTAATATTCACTGTGTGTTTGGAGAAACACTGAGGGGTCACTAACAGAAGCATGAGGTGTTGGGACTTCACTGGGTTTCCACTGATCATTAACGTGAATCAGGACCGACACACACCGTCCTACACTGATGCATTTCTCATTTGGTCACAGTTGATTTATTAGTTAATTAGTGATTGAGATTTTATTTAAATATTGAGTTGAGCAAAGTAGATTGATTTCTATCAAAAACATGGAGAGAAGTTACATGGTTCAAGGTTTCTTTATTATACCCCCAATTTGTTTCACAGTCAGCTGTAATAAATAGACATCAGACAAAATGAATAAATACAACAAAAAATTATGTTGATAGAGTGTCATTTGTAAGGCTGATAGCAGTAGGAATAAATGAATAATTCAATAGTTACAAGAAAATAACCTGAAATTAACTGAAAATATGAAAAAAGGAGAGAAAAAAAGCTTTTGTTCTAAAAACAACCAAAAAAGGGTAAAAAGTTAAAAATACATCTATAAATAAAATAGTTCCTAATAATTGAAAGAATTATACATATACTTTCCTCAACATTTTCTGTATTTTTCTAAATTATTAACAAATTTCTCCCTCTGTTGTGCTCTCTTTTTAAAAAAAATATTAATTGTCAGCTAATTTTCACCTTTTCCCAATTTCTTGCAATTTGTGGGACACCTCTTACCACATTTTCTCAGTGACTTTTTGCCATTTTTTCAAAAGAAATCAAATCATTTTTCAAAGTTTTTTATGGTTTGAATGCATGCGAATAGCTTCTGGATGCAGCACAACAAAACTGATGTTGTTGCAGGTTTCCCAAGTCCCCGTTAACAGCTCTGCGCTTTGAAACCCGTTTGAAAAACTGAGTGTCAACCTCTGAGGATGCAACATGCAGCCAATGCTGATGTGCCAAAAACTGTCCATCCCCATAGACCCCCGTGTTAAAATGCCAAACTTTATAGCAGAAATAAACACATGTGTAACATGGTGGTTTTGGTCCCTTTACAGACATCCCAAAGAGCAGTCATGTGGATTTTATGTGTCTTGAGTTCTGTTTTGCTGAAACAAAAATCTTGTGTGTTGCAGATGCAGCTGCAGGTAGAGACAGGAAGGAGGACTGGTGGCCTCAGTCTCCAACGCAAGAGGAAATGTGTAAAACACAGTAATATGTCCACACGTGCAATATTTTTGAATTTGTTTGTCTTTTTAATGTCTCTGACTTTTCCATTGTCTTGTTCTTATTCTGTTCTATAGTTCTAATAAATAAACGTCTTTTGTTTATTGAATTTTCTCCGCCGTCTCATTCATACTCAGGCCAGTGACTTAGTTTCCATAAAATATGAGCGCACAAATCAGTAATCAAGTTTTTGTTGCTGCATTGAATTACAGATGTATGGTTCTGCAGAGACTCAACGATTTAACTGCAGGATATGATGTTCATTTTTTGGCACATATACAGAACACTACATTCATAATAATCCTTACCACTCACTCAAGTACTGCAATTTTTTTTCAGAGAGTATATACTACTATACTATGTGACTGGGAAGTTTAAAATGGGCAGGGTGGATGTAAAACATGAGTCTAATACGGTGATACTCAAATTACGGTTTGTGGGCCAAATCTGGCTCCTGATAGGGTGCCAGAAGCCCCCCCCCAAAAAAAAAAATATGTTTCACAATAAAAGGAGTTGTTTTTGCACATTTAATATACATGAGGTGCCAGAGTACATAGAACAGCATCAGATTCAGCTTGTTAATGAAAAAAGACTAAGCCCCTAATGTCCAAAAAGTGTCCTAAAATCCTTGAAACATCCTTAAATCCTAGAAACATGCTCCAATTTGTGGAATGTCCTAAAATCTTAGCAATGTCCCAAAATACGAGAAATGTGCAAAAATCTTAACAGTGTCCTAATGATCCTAGATTTTTAGGAGAATTGCTATAAAGTATTTTCGTTGTTTTGTTGTTTTCAAAATTTTCACTGTCATTTGGAGTTTTGCAGGTGTTTCTTTCTCTTTGGTGCTTTTTTTCTCTTTTGTAATGATTTTGAGGTCAATACATTTTTTGGGTTTTAGATTTTTCTACATTGGGTACTTTTACTTAAAATATTTTAAGTACTTTTTCCCAATATACTTAGTTTTTCTTCAGTAAGATTTTCAATGTGTGGCATTGGTACTTTTACTGAAATAAAGAATCTGCATACTACCTCTGCCACTGATTTGATTTTTTCAGCCATGAGTAATGTTAGATATAGACTACCTGTTGGATCTTTCAGAATTAAATACTGAGTTTTACTTTGAAGGATAGGTCGGCTGAGTTCCTGTGCTGAGCCCATCATCTGTTTGTGTGATGTAACCAATCAGAAGCCTCGCGAAGGGCGACGTCTGCACGTACGACGTCATTGCGTGTTATTAGTACGTCGCGCGCGGGAGCTTTGGTTACCGAACAGTCGAGTTTGGGGGAAACAAGAAGGCGGCAGGTAGGTCAACGCTGCGGCTTATTAAACGAAATATTCGCTTTTATGGTGCATTAATTAAAGACGTAGATGTGAAAGAAGTTTGTTATTGAATTGTCACTTTGCTGTGACGCTGTCTTCGGTCCGGCAGCTGTGTTAGCTGGCTCGGGGCTTACTAACGCCAGCCACAAACAAACTAATGAGCAAACAGCGCTAATGCTAACAAGCTAACAGCTCCAATAAAAGTCTTGAGATGTTACTGAGACTTAAAATGAAGCTAATCACACCGGTTGTGAAGCTAATGGTTTTTATTGTTTTCACCTAGTAACGTTACATGAAGTCATTAAGTTAGCAAATCTTTAAAAATATAAAATAAGTTAACGTTAGTATGTTTTCCTAGGGTGTTGCTAAATGTTGCTTAATTTTGGGAAGTGCATTAAAGCTGATGAAACGAATATCATAAGCTTAATAACTTCGTTCTGATATTTCTAATTGCAGAGGATTGAACGTTAAATAACCAAGTAAAGGCATTCGTCAGTTAAACTTTGCAAAAAGCATTTCCCTCAACTGCTGCCTTGTCCTGAAGACTATGAAGTAAAGTCTCAGAACAGTGTCTGCCAAATTTTTTTTAATTTTTATATTTTTTCCTCATCCCATGCTTACACTTTTTTTTTTGCACTTTTTGATTCATTAATTTTATCTGCAATCACTTAAATAAAATGCTGATAAGGATAATCAGCAAAATGCCAAATACTTACAGAAATCAGCTAAGCCAAAAATCTGTCAACCCCCTTATTTACTATTCTTATTCATATTATTATTATTATTATTTTCATTGTTATATGCCAGCATTATCATTAGTTGTCACTCAGCCCCTTGCCTTCTCTCTGTTTCCCTCTCAGACCATGGCGATGAGGAGCGAGGCAAGGGTGGAGGCAGAGGTGGAGGAGGAGGAAAACTTCGGGCCACAGCCTCTGAGCAGACTAGAGGTGTGTACAATTCATATTCAATCTGAAGCTTGTCCTGAGTGCTGGTTTAAAAAAATGCATGTTATTCACAAAAGCCAAGGTGATGCCCTTAAATCTCCTAACTATTACACATTAGAACAAGAGTATTGAGTGTGTTTCATCTTACCTTGGCATCGTGTCGGGCGATTGTCTTTCTTTGCCTGTCTTTTAAACTGCGTAGACTTTTTCCTTGGCATTCTCTTGTATATATCTTACGTGCTTTTCATTCTTCTTTTTTTGATAATTTTGGGTTTGTTCATGTATATGGCATTCATTTTGGCAGGATTGTGTTTTTTTTTTTTAATCTTGGAATTTCCAGCTCAGCTCCTACAATAAATCTAAAATACACTGTGGAAACTAAATTGTTACATTCAGACTGTTAAGTGCAGAAAATGCTCCAGTGACAGCCATTCAAACTGACATTTTTGATCCCACAGCAACCAAAGCATAAAAACATGCACTGTATTATTTCTGGGTGTCATTCTGGACTTTTACCTTGATATTTGTAATTTTTATCATTTTCCACTGGGTGATGTCATTTTCTTTACCATATTTGGCAATTAAGAGAAAACACATGCTGTCTCCACTGAGTGCACTGTCACAATCAATGTTGCTGCAAATCATTGACATATCCCAGACATCAGGTGTGTTAAAAATAATTATTGTGTGTTGTGTGTGTGTGTGTGTTTTAAATCTAAAAACATAGTGGCATTGTGACAAAAACCTGGCATTTAAAGGGTTAAACATTCTGAAAATTAATAAATATTTGTTATTTATGATAAGGACTGATGTTGATTAAAAAAAATAAACTTGGTAAAAGTAGAAAATCATTTTAACGTATAATATTTTTTATGCAGAGCGGCATGAGCGTGAGTATTTGACACTGCACAACAAACAAATAATGTATAACAATCAATGTTGCTGCTAATTATTGACATATCCCTGGCTGTGATAATAAAAAAATCCATGAAGTATATTGAAAGTACGTTTTGTGCGTTTTTCTTCATCTAAAAATGTAGTGGCATCATGACAAAAACTTGGCATTTAAGGCATTTTTAAAGTTAATGAATATTTGATATGTATGATAAGGACTGATGTTGCTTAAGAAATTAACTCAATGAAAGAAATTAATATTAATGTATAATATTTTTCAAGCATTTTGTGCGCAGAGCCGTATGAATGTGTGTAATATTAAAGCAGGGCTCTAAGGGTTAATGTATGACCTGATCGCCCTGGCTTCTCCTGACTTGAGATGTACCCACTGTGCTCGGTTCAGGTCAATAACAGGGCGGTGCTAAAAACCCTACAGTGTCTGCATTTGTCTCTCTCCCTGGTGATTAATGCTTTGCTGAATCTTGTTGTGGTGTTTCTGCACGCAGCAATGTGTAATCAGCGCCAGTGACATCAAGAAGCTGGGAGAAGCAGGTTTCCACACAATCGAGGCCGTCGCCTACGCACCCAAGAAGGAGCTGCTCAACATCAAGGGCATCAGTGAGGCCAAAGCAGACAAAATTCTAGTAAGAAACGTCAGCCATTTATTCGGTGTCCCAGTCTGACTGGACTGTTCCAATGTAGAGGTTTATCTGCAGACCATTTTCATCTTTAATCATTGTGTATATAAGGTGTCAAAAAACTGTTGTTGTTGTTGTTGTTGTTGTTGTTGTTGTTGTGACATCTTCGAATTGCTTCTTTTGTCAAACAAAGAAGGCGAAGGAAGCAGTAGTGCAAAAATTCTCAGTTATTTCCAGGTTTTAGGACTCATACCTCCTGCTCTGGTAAAATAAAAGGACTTAGCCATTTTTCATGAAAAGGTGACCACAAGATTTGATTTTGTTTCTTCAGAAATAAGGGTGGGGAGTTTTTAATAGAACAGCTACTGGTTTTGACATGCTAAATCGGTCAAATCAAACTATTCGTTGCTCTTACAACTCAAAGAAAGTTCGCATTTCAAGATCAGTCTCAAACGTCAAAACGTGATGATTCTTCATTTACGATCTTAAATGACGAAGAAAAGCAGAAAAGTCTCACATTCAACAATCTGCAACCTGCAAATGTTTGACATTTTTGCTTGAAAAAATGACTGAAACAATGGAATCTATCATCAACTCACTGCAACTCTATCCTGATGCAGCGCTGAATCTTTCTGCCGTTACTGTGAGAAGAAAAATGGACTTGGTGGTATTTGATTTCTGTAGTGTTTTTTATTTTCCAAACATTTGTGTGTTTGTACGGTTTGAAACAGCCCAGACTCAGCAGGCGACTCCAAACGAGGTCACCAGCACGAGATGACAGCAGCTGTATTCTGGATATTTCTGCTTTATTTTTGTACAGTAGGAGGAAATGGAGACAAATTCTAATGGTTTTAACTATTTCTCTGTTGACATTTACTGTTGCTAATCTGCCAGTGATAATCTGGCTGATATATCAACCCCATCACTTTTTCTCTCTGCCTCTACTTCCGCTTTGTTAACCATATAAAATATCCTGTATTTAGTTATTTTTTTTGGTCTTATTTTGCCATCTCTCAGGCTGAAGCTGCCAAACTTGTGCCCATGGGTTTCACCACAGCTACTGAGTTCCACCAGAGGAGAGCAGAGATCATCCAGATCTCCACAGGCTCCAAGGAGCTCGACAAACTCCTGCAGGGTGCGTACTTCTTCACAGTGATGATTTAAACTCAGTCCTCACAGGTGGGAGGAAAAATAAAGTCTTTGTGTCTCGTGCAGGTGGGATCGAGACAGGCTCCATCACGGAGATGTTCGGAGAGTTCCGGACGGGGAAGACCCAGCTGTGCCACACCCTGGCTGTCACCTGTCAGGTAGAGTCCACACTGACTGCACAGACAGAGAGACAGAGACAGCCTCAGTGTGTCAGGGGAAAATCTAACATTGATGGACTTTTTTTGTAGTTAATAAACTCTTTTGCTCATTGGCTCTTCCTCATTTTTTTTAAGAAATAAATGCAATTTTCTCAGGTTTCAATGAAAGAAAAAAGGACCCAAATATTTGCAAGAAATTAGTAAACAGAGCAAGACAATTACCTGAAAATTAATTTTTAAAAAAAGTAAAAGACAAAGAGTGTTTAAAAGAGAATCATTTTAAACATAATTTTTGTATTATATAATTATTGTAATTATAAATATCTTTCCTAGATTTTTTCTTGTTTCTCTAGACAATTTTGCCTAGCTTTTATTTAAAAAAAAAAATTCTAATTCAACTTATTTCTGTTAATATGTGGAAATTTTCTTGCCGTTGCCTTTTCCCCATGTTTTTGGAAGAAATTGCACCGAGCTGTTCCGAGCAAAAAGGTTTAAATACCTGTGAAAGATGACTGAATTCAGAACAAGAAAAAGTGATATCGCTCCAGGTTTCAAAGGGTTAAATGTATCCCACATTAGTATTGGTTAATAAACACCAATAACAATTGACCCTTCTGAAGTCCCACTCCTCCAATAACAGTTGAACAATCTTTGAATCTGGCAGAAAGGGTTAATATTCAGGCGTGGCTGCTGAGTAACATGATGTAGAATAAAGTGAAAAACCTGCACCGGTTCATGCAGTAGTGACTCGTAGACTGTAAAGGACTTGTTGCTGGACTCAGTGGGTCACTCTGTCCTTGGTGTCCACAGCTGCCCATCGATCAGGGGGGCGGAGAAGGTAAAGCCATGTACATCGACACAGAGGGAACCTTCAGACCGGAGAGACTCCTCGCTGTAGCCGAGAGGTGAGTCAGCACATTCACATTCACACTCTGCTGTTGTAACATGATAGTTTTTGTTGGAAAAAAGCTGGAATTATATGAAAAAGAAAATCTCAGCAGTTAGAAAGTTGAGGTGGAAAGGTAAACGCAAAATATGGATGTGTAAAACTAACCTTTTTGCATCAGTGGACAATCGAAGGAGAACTTAACGTGTCCTCTCTGTGTCCTCAGGTACGGGTTGGTCGGCAGTGACGTTCTGGACAACGTGGCTTACGCCCGAGCCTTCAACACAGACCACCAGACCCAGCTGCTGTACCAAGCCTCCGCCATGATGGCCGAGTCCAGGTCAGTCCGCGTGCAGAGTATGAACCTTTTGGAACCTGAGCAAATTTTTATTGATTTATTTGTAAAACAAAAAGGCAATGAGCAGCTTCACAGCACATGGCCCAAAAACAAGCAAGACAGTAACAAAAGGATGCATGAACATGACAGGAAAAATGTTTTTGTAACATCATTTTAAGTATATAATTATAATGATTATTCAGTTTAATTTTCCTGAAATGTTTCCCTTTCTTAAATTAAAATGTATTTAATAATAATCCTGCTGTGTGTCAGGTACGCTCTGCTGATCGTGGACAGTGCCACAGCTCTGTACAGGACAGACTACTCCGGCAGAGGGGAGCTGTCTGCCAGACAGGGACACCTGGGACGCTTCCTCCGCATGCTGCTGCGGCTGGCAGACGAGGTGAGCAGCTGCACTCCACACATCCCAGTTTGGATTTCGGCTATAGTCTGACAGTAGTACGCTGTTTTAAGCAGGGCCCTCGGTGTCTAAACTTGATGTTCTCTCTGGGGTTTACAGCCAATATTTCAGGGGTTCCAGTGTAGCCAGTGGATGTCCAGTGACTTATTTATTTATTTATTTATTTATTTATATATTTTTTACAGTCCGGTAAGCAAGTTGAGATGTCATATACTGACACTCTGTGAACAGATATCTATAGATTGATTGTTTCTTTTTCACTTTCTTTCTTTTGTCCCTGTGTGTATTTCGGTTTTCAGTACACCCATAAAGCATTTCATTACAGTCCCCACATACACATATCATAAAGGTCACCGAGACACACACAAAGATCATCAACAGATATATTTGTAGACATAATAATTGTACATATCTGCAAAAAATTTCAATTCGAGGTGTGTGCAGTATATTTGTAACCCTATCAATACTATTTCCTGACAGTTTGGCGTTGCCGTGGTGATAACCAACCAGGTGGTAGCACAGGTGGACGGGGCAGCCATGTTTTCTGCAGATCCTAAGAAGCCGATTGGAGGCAACATCCTGGCTCACGCCTCCACCACACGGTGAGTGACGCCGAGTTTGTTTTCAGAAATTACACCGAACGCCATGCAAGGTATACCCGCAGGTATATGACTGCTGGAGTCTTTTTTGAGGCGTCTTGCAACTTGCAAAAATTTGCCCTCAACAGCGGTGCTGTGCTAATGGTTCATCTTATTGAGGGAGGCAGCTAACAGCTAACTCGGTTTGCTGTGAAGCCCAACCGACAGCTGGATGTAAACACGGAGTCTCGGTGCCCTGAAGCAGCATGAACGGGACGCTCTTTACTCTTCCTCACAGCAGATCATTACCGCTTCATCCTTCCATTGTTCACTTTCCATACTGAGACCAACTGAAATCACTCAGCGTTCTCGAAGAAGATACTCAGTGTAGCTTACAGAAAAGCTGACACAACACATGGGTGTATTTAAAAACTCACCATATCGTGGCTTTGCTCACTGATCTCTGAGCTCTCCAAGTCCTCACGTGTTCTGTCTCTGCACAGTTTTGAAGTGAAGTTTGCAGCTCCACGTGTCCACACACGACATCTCACCGCTGATTGGTTATCAGGACACAGTGTCACGCAAATGTCTTGCTCCGGTTGAAAACTTTGTGCGATGCTGTTAGTGCGTCCTTGCGCATCACATCCATTGCATGGCCTGCCGTAAGTTTGCGTCTTTGCATTGACTTTGTTTGTAATCTTGCAGCATGAAGCGTTGGCGTGGCACTCGGTGTGAACACACCATTACAGCACCGTTGGATGCTTGTAATGTTTCTTTTGATGGAGTTTGACGGCCGGGGAGAGGAGAGTTGGTCCTGGCTGAAAACCACGGTTTGGCTGCTCTAACCGTGGTGTTGTGTTTGCAGTTTGTACCTGAGGAAAGGCAGAGGAGAGACGAGGATCTGTAAAATCTACGACTCGCCCTGCCTGCCCGAGGCCGAGGCCATGTTCGCCATCAACGCTGACGGAGTCGGCGACGCCAAGGACTGAGCGTGCTGAGAGGCGGGAAGCAGCGGGGCGGTGCTCAGTCACACCCGCTCACTCTGTCTTGGAATAAGTGTGTGTGTGCAATCTTCCCACATAAACTGCTGCCCTCACACACACCCTCAGACTGATGATGATTTGGTCGGACGCTGATGGAGCCCGAGCGGATCAAACGCTGCGGGATGCAGATGTGGAGCTCAGTGGAACAACAGCTGGATGGAACGGTCAGTTTTCTCTCACACTGAAGCACATTTCACTCAACAAAGAAAAAAAAGATGTTTTCCTGCAATTATGATACAGTATCTCAGAAGTACAACATCTGTTTGGCTATAATGAGATACTACTTCATAATTACAATATCAGCATCATAATTATGAGTTAGTATCTCCAAAATTACACAAAAATCTCATGATGTGATGTTCTTATAGTCTAATAGGAAGATCCATTGTCTCATAATTACAAGAAAAACTAAATTCTAACACAAGAGACATCTGTTACGTATTAAATAAATTCTTTTTTTTCTTTGTTGAATGCAGTGAATCTCTGGAGTTTCAAAGATGGGTGGAGTGGTAAAAAGAAAAATTGTAAAAACTATTTTAAATAGTTTTGTGAGCTCTTTTTGTTCTGTTAACTTTGTGTTTATGGTGTTCTATCATGTGGTGTCCCTTTTTTCAGTGTCCAAAAGTGAAGCGTTTTCTGAGAATGTTGTTGAAACATATTATTTTGCAATGAAAACATTCCTACACAGCTAAACTTTAACTTAATTTCTCAAATTTCACCTCTTGCCAGCTACACCACGACTGGTATGTCCCTTTTCTCTTATGTATATAAGCTTTATAGCTAAATTAAATTTGTTTTACCATTAAATTGACTTTTTTCATTTGTTCTCTCTCCCCCTTTCACGCTTAAACTGTCCTGGCTATTAAAGGCAAACAAAGCTCCCAAAAAATAATCTTAAAAAAAAGAAAATAATTTAATGATGTTAAAAACATTCACCAACAATTTAAGACATACATTTTAAAAAAAGAATTTTATTCCGTGTTATCCATGTGTCACTGAAGTGCATATTCATTTTTAATTGCAGGGTCAGAATATTGAGGAAATTTAACATATCCACTGTTATTTCACAGCAAAATGAACCTCAACAAAACACAAAGTGCTGTTAAAGTGATGTTAGATCACAAAGTAAAAACCTGCTAATATCGCTTTCACTCAGAACGTAACAGGAATGTAAAAACACTCAGAGTTCAAAGGCAGCAAATACACTCAAAAGAAAAATTACAAAAATATCAGGATACTTTTTACAGTCACAACCGAAAAGAACACTCCACACACTTTATCATTTTCCTCCGGCGTGTCCACCGCACTTAATGTACTACATTATCGAAAAGGGGGGTGCTGGGACTTTAAGGAATACTTCACCCCAAAATATGATCATTTGTATATCAATCTCTGACCTGATGTTATGTTGAATTCGTAAGAGAACTCTGTTTCTCGCATGTCTCCACAGTGAACTAAGAATCCAAAAAGAGCAAACATTAAAAAAAGGTAATCACGTTTCACACGTTTATGAATTCAACCTAACACGGAGTAAATACTTGATGTATAAATGATCCTTTATCAGGGTAAAGTATTGCTTTAACTAAAAAATGTTATGAATGAAATTCTGATCAAAATACTAGTTTTATCACTACATCTACATTATGTCATTTTCTCCACAAAAACCCAGCTTTTAAAGAGCAGCTGGGAGGGACCCGGCAGAACACTATTAAAATAAAGGTCGTACAATATAAATATAAAATTTGAATCCATGAAGAGAAAAGTCAATTAGATGTATCGCTTACAGTGACTCCCAAAATACCTCTTTCCCTTAAAGCTCCTAAAACGTCCCTGATCAAATTGGATTAGCAGCAGTTTGTCTCCAGAGGACTTTTACCATCATGTTTATCAGTCAGTGTCAGGAAAATCTTTTTTTAAACGCCGCATCCTGACTGCTGTGTGAGCAGGTTTTGGTCCCTTTAGTCCCCATGTTGGAACCCACTGTTATGCACTAACTCAACCATAATGCTCATCTCTTCCAAAAACTGAACTAAAAAAAAAAAATTAATTAACCCAAATTAGAGACGAAAACGGTTTGAGACATCTGTCTCTCAACCACAAAACCACCTGCATGACTAAACACCACGAGCAGGAAGTGACTAAATGTTATTTTTTGTCATTTGGAGAACTGATCCTTAAACTGTTTTAATTTAAGAATATGGCGCTAAAAAACCCCTACGTGTTCAGTCACTGATTATCGGTTAGAAAGGCAAACAAATAGTTTTAGAAAGCATTAAAGATGCCGTATACATTACAATATATATTACTTAGAGCAATATTGACTTCGTTAAGCAAAGAAAATAAATAAACATCAATAAAGTTCATCTGGTTTCACAGTGACAGTATGACAAAGGTATCCGTCAGTTAAGGGAAAAGAATTAGTTGGTTGGATGACTTCGGATTGGCGGCCTGACTAGCCAATCGGTGCCATCAGCTGATGGGCTCCGTCTGCTGGATCCCAGCGGAAAAAGCGTTCAGATTTTTCTGTCAGTTAAGACTCGCAGCTGAGCCTCCAGTTTAGTCGTTTCATCCTGAGAAATAAAGAAAAAGCGACAATGAAAACTTCATGTTATGATGTAACATTTAGGCCACTTTCAGACCTCTCTCGGTCCGGACTTTTGAATTTTGTTAGTTTGATCCAAAACAAAATTACAGGTGTGAAACCTTCCCCAGACCATGCTCCAGGCCAAAGAGACAAACCTTCAGACTGGACCATCGGTTAGTTTGTTTTTGTATGGTTCAACTTTAGACCAATTACAGGAGATTTGGCAGATTATCATCACGTGAGAAGAGTAATAATAATAATTATAATCATTTTATCTAGCACTTTTTAGGCTTAAGCACAAAGTGCCTCCCGAATAAAAAGGTTTACAGAATAAAATAAATGTCAGACACCCCTGCCCCATAATCACATAACCAAAATTAAGAACACAAATAATAAAAATAGCAACGTGTACAAAAACATGAGGGTGCAAGTATAAAAATACTATTTCCTAATAAGTAATTAAAAGGTGGACAAGGGAATTACCCTCATTTAAGTAGATAAAAACGAAGATTAAAAGATTAACCACATGTTTAAGCAAGTACATGTTTGAGTCAAATTTGAAGAAATTCCCTTCAGGCCTTCTTGAATTATTGCATTTATGAGAATAAGACAGGTGCAAGATCATGGTGACCTTGACCTTTGACCTTAAACATTTGAAACAGTTCATCCTTGAGTCTACGTGGACGTTTGTGCCACATTTGAAGAAATTCCCTCATGGCATTCTTGAAATATCGCATTTATAAGAATGAGACGGACACAAGGTCACAGTGACCTCTTGACCTTCAATCTTCAATCTTCAATCTTCACAATTAAATCAGCTTATCTTTGAGTCCAAGTGGACTTTTGCGCCAAATTTGGAGAAAGTCCGTCGAGTCGTTCTTGAGATATTGCTTTCACAAGAATGGCACATTTGTACGTACAGATAAACCAAAAACATAATACAGCTGGCCACAAATATCGCTGATGTGGAGGCGTAAAAATAAACAAAACGAGCATTTCTTCTTTTCAATTACTCTCCCAAGATCACAGGAAAACCAGAGAACCCATCTACAAACCAGCAGATGTCAATTATACGGAAACGCAGCTCATGTCGGTCAAGCCGTAGGTGTGCAGAGGTCTTAAATCTGCTCGCACAACTGCAGTATGAAACCAAAACTAAGCGGATCAGATGAATACACTGTAACAAAAACGCAAACGCTTCGGACTTCCAGGTGTGAAAAGGCCCTTTGCCTGTGCTGTGCGCAGCTGTTCATGCTCAAAGCTGTTACACACAAATACTGAAATGCATGTTGGGTGGATACGATGTAGCTGCTGCAGAGTTCACACAGGGACAGTGTAGCGTGCTCTTACGTCATTCGAGTTTTCGGGCATCTTCAGAGCCAGCTTGGTCCAGTTAGTGGCCTCGGAGATGTTTCCCAGCTCCTTGTGACACTGATGGCGGAAACAAAGATGATTAGTTTTTCAGTCCTCAGCATCACGAAATATACACCCTGCTGTGTTAGCCGGAAAAAACAGTTTTAAGGAAATCATGCAGCCTACAGTGAAGTCATTCCTGTGGATCATCTGTTCAAAGACAGCAGGGATTGATAGATTATTAGATCAGACGGATTCATATTGGGGTCAATATTTGGCATTTTGCCGATAATCTGTATCGGCGTTTTATGTTAATGATCGCTGAAAAAACAATTCAAAAGTGTAAACAAAGTGTCAGCATAAGAGGAACTTTTACACTGTTAAACCTTATGGAGCTATTTTTATTTCATTTTTTTAAATTTCAATTTCAATTTTTTTTTCCATAAGTTGCAGCGAACTTGCTGTAAATAATGTTAAAAGTCTCAGCTTTGATTTAACATCTGCTAACATTCAAACAAAGTTTTGTGTTTGTTACATTTCAAATTGTAAATATTGAGAGAAAGATTTTGTTTTTTATTGTAAATGCAAATCGGTTTCAAATATCACTTATTGGTCTCGTTGAGTATTAACAATCAGTTTCCGCCCTGAAAAACCAGTATCAGTGGACCCCTAAAAGACAGTGGGCGGAGTGGATGTGAGCGTTTACCTGAGCGATGTAAAGCCTCACTGTTTTGGAGAATCCTGGACTGAGTTCTTCTGCCTGAAACAGCACACGGGACGAAGATTTAACAACAGAAACACTCTGTTCAACTATCATGTTAATGCAGAATACAATACGAAGAGCTCACTAAAGACGAGCAAAAAAAACAAAATTAGCCCTCTTCATTTTTCTCAAAGCATTGTGGGTAATTAGGAAAGGTCAAAAACAAAATATGTAGCTAATCCAGGGTTCCTGCAGCTTAAAGCAAGTTAGATTTAAGCCTCTGAAAAGCTTTAATGTGACGTGGAATGAAGTTTAAGACTAATTTTTTAATAACCAAAATTGAAAAGAGACAATTTTATTTTGCCCAAATGTTTATTATGATATAATAAGAGCCTACTGCAAGTTTGTTTTTACATGAAATGTTATTGTAAACAATAAAAAAAGGGTCTAACTTTCTATCATGGAGTTTATCACTTCACTGAGGGAAGAAAATTTTACTCAAACTTATTTTGATTTGCAGATTTTGTTCATTTTTTGTCAAATTTCTGCCATTATTAATTCCTAAATGAATATAACCCAGAGATTCATCAAAATCAGGTCAATGTAAATAATGCTTTTTATTCAGAAAACCCAGTTTTTATGATTATTTGGATTTGTTTACAGAGCAGATGTGTCACATCCAATATAGTGTACGTGCTGTTATTTTAGTCTATTTTTACACGTGTGCGCATTAGTCTGCTACCTTGAGGAAGTTCTCGAGGGCGTCGTGCAGTGTGGAGGAGGGGGGACTCTGGTAGAGAGCAGCAGCCGCCTTCTTCTCCAACCAGTCCAGCGTGGATACCTGCAGACACACACACACACAGAGAGGGTTCCCGCAGATCCGTACAAAAATCTTAAAAGCCGTTAAATTCGATTTGATTCCCGGCTCCTCCCAGCAACATGCTGAAGTATCTTTGGGCGAGATACTGAAGCCCAAATTGAAAAAATTCCGAGTGGCATTAAAAAGTCTTAGTTCTCACTCGTCTTAAGTTGTAGGAACTCTGCACAGCTTTCGCAAAAAGCTGAGCTATAAACACTTTAGATGAGGCCGCCTGAAAGGGTCATTTGGGTCTTTTTTTTTTTTAATTTTTGAAACCTGGACCTTATTTTTCTCCTAGTGTCTGTGTCAAATGGACCAAAGGGGACAACAACTTTTGAAACTGTTTTTTGTCACTGACAGACTCAGATTGTTGTCAGGATCCTTACAGTGATAGACCTTTTTGTTAAAGAGTAAAATCCTTTTTGTTTTTTACCAGAAACTCGAAATCACCGAACACACCAAACTCCATGTAAATAAATATTGATTTTATCATCGCAAAACGCACTTAATTCAGCGTTGACAGAAATTTTAAAAAATAAAACTTAGAAACAAAAAAAAACGATCTTGGTTTATCTTTCCAATGTTCCCATAATCATCAACTCTGCTTTGGTTGAAATGAACTCTTAATTCACCCAGTCAGATGTGAAAATATGTTCGCTTTGTAATCGCTAAAATAACTGTTTATTTAAATGGACACTGGTGGGTTTTGTAATTGTGATTTTGGGGCTGTATCTGGTTAACACAAATAAGGATCTTGCTCTTACACTATGAGGGTGCTTTCTGTAATGTTGTCAAATGCACAAAATACCAATCTGAGCCTGTCAGCGACAAAAACAAGCTCTTTTACCAGATGAACATTGAAATGTGCTCTGAGTGGTTGCACTGCAGCCTGTTTGTTACTCAAAACGACCACTTTCAAAAATTGTTGGGTCCAGGTTGAAAAACACCAACGTTTCCCTTTCAGTTCACAGTTTTGATATTTAAAAGTTCTAGGTGATAAATTCTGCATCAGGTAAGATCAAAGTTAAGGAAAAAGAGCCACTTCTGTCACCTCATAGCACCATCGGCCAAGAAGGTAGAAACACATGGGGTCATCATCTCTGAGGGCGATCGCACGGTCCAGATGCTCCTGAGAGGAGAAAAAAAATCTGTCAGAAACTGCACACAACTATAGAGATTAAAGTAAAGCCAAAGTGTACTTGACATAAAACCCCAAAAAGTGATTTACCTTTAATATGTGGCTGCTCTTGAGTTTGCTGTGCATGCTCTCGTGCTGCGAGGTCAGGCCTGTCAGCACAGCAAACCTGGAGCCAAAAACAACGTGACGTTAAAATGCCGCCAAATGGGCACAGACACACAGAATATTTAGGTGAAAGTTCATCATCTCACCATTTGTGACACTCGGCGTTCAGGCCGTTCTTCTTCAGGGCCAGCTCCGCCTCATCTCGACCTGCAACGCAAGCTCACGGCTCAACGACAAAAACTACTACCGTCACATTTCAGACACTGAGAGGATTTTATGTGCTCATGAGCGAGGCCGAGGCTCTGTCAGCTTTTTTTTTGGAAGATGTGTTCCAGACTCACAGGTTTCTTAAACTATTTAGGGTGCACTGCAGTTTGTCTTTTCCACAACCAATGTGGAGATTCTTTAAACTGAAACGGGTGATATAAATGGTGAGAACATGTTTAGATATTAACTTTGGGTAAATGCGTTAAACACCGTTATGATCGGCAGTCTTGAGTCTTAAAAAAATGGAAATGCATTGACGCATTTACATGTACATTGTTGGAAAAGAAAAAAGCTGGGGAGATGTAAGACTTGTTACCATGACTACAGTCTTACTGTTTCTATTGCCTCATCAAAGTGACAGACTTCTCTGAAATTATGGTGATCATCATGTTTTTTTATCCAATCATCTGGCTGCTACATGGAAAGATCATTTTAGCAAGGTCGTCATACTATACTATGACTTTTTTGTGATATTTTGGATGACACTGTAGTATGACTTTTTATTCGATTTTGAACAACATAATATACTATGACTTTATGATATTTTGGATGACATACTAAGTATGACATTTTTATACTTTGGACGATGTACTATGGTATGACTTTTACGCTATATTGGACAACGTACTATACTAAGACTTTTTTTGTGATATTTTGAACAACATACTATACTATGACTTTGTTATGATATTTTGGATGACCTACTATAGTATGGCTTTTTTAATGCTATTTTGCACAAAATACTATAAGAGACTATAATACTATAGCATTATTTTATAATGCTATTGTGGATGACATACTATACAATGACTTCTTTGCGCTCCTTTGGATGACATACTTTAATATGTCATTTGTTTGAGCCCTTGTTGTGTTTATAGGTACGTGTATGAAACGTGTTTTTTTAGTTGTAATTCCCTTGTTACCACAGTAGGTGGCGTATGCGCGATGGTGTATGGGGGAAGGACGAAGAAGAAGAGGTAATCACTCCGCAGGTGTGCAGCTTACCGGAGGACGTGCGCTGTTTTTTCGTGGCTAAACATTGAGAATTGTACTTGTTTTGCATACCAGTTGTTCGTGGATTAAGTCCACATCACCGCTGAAGGCTGTACCGTTGAACGGGCCCGATGACTGTGGATAAACGCGCTTGAGCGTGACTGCGCGGGATCCGACACACCGAAGACGACGCGTCAATGAGGCAAGTACCGGTACAGCAGCCCCGCAGTGGCTGCTAGCTTTGTTTTTTTGGACATCAAGTCACTGTATTAAGTTAAAAAAAAAAAAACGCTTTATTTAGAGGCCGTCATTGCGAGGACGCAGACCGCGTGGCCGTGTTTCCCGGGAGGGGACGCCGATCATGAGCTCCAACGTAACGGCGCACGTATGTGGACACGTGCGTGGTGGAATATATAATTTATCGAAGCAGTCTGATTTATAGACACTGTATGTTGTTTCAAGTGATGGAATAAGTTCTCAGATCTTAAAATAGTAACACTACAATGTAAAATAATCCTGTTGCAAATAAAAAGTACTGCATTCAAACTCTAGAAGTTGATATTTATTAGCTTCAAAATATAATTAAAAAGCAAAAGTAAAAAAAAACTTTAAAATAGCCAATAAAAAAAAAAAAAGTAATGCCATTACTGTAATAGTAATGTAACTACTGTGTTATAGTTGATCACGTTAATGTTGCGGCTGGTTACAGTGGGGCTCATTTAATGACTTTATATGCTGATGGGATGTTTAATCTGTAATCAAAGACCATCATTTATCAGTTTTATGTTTTGCATTCAAAATCTAAATCTGCAAAATGCTATAAAAGGTAGAATATTTGCTTCCAGAATGTAGTGGAGTAGAAAGTTGTTGAAAAGGTGGAAAGGCTGCAAAATGTGAGAAAAGGTCAATTAATGAGGCCAAAAATCTATAAAAAAAAAAAAAAAAGTAACTCAAGGGCTCATGCAGAGCAGCAGTGTTTAAGACGTGAAATGTACACTGGAGAAAACTGCTCATTTGTGTGGAGATGCAAAAAAAAGTGCATGATTCTCTGATACTTTTAATGCCCGCTGAAAAAGGTGATGAACAAAATACTTGGTTTGCTGCAAAAAAAAAGTGCTTGTGGAGAGGGGTTTCATTGCTGATGTTGAACGCTGGCTGACAAATAGTGAGAATGATGGTGATGGATGGCGTTAACCCTGATGACAGTATATCCACTGTAAACTCTCTCACTGCAAAAGTACATGTAGAGGTAAAAGCAGTAAGAAAAGTGGTAAAACTACAGCTTCTGCCCGCATTAAAGCAGCAGCAGGAAAAGGCTGCACGTGTTGCTGGAGCTGCAGCTTTAAAGGAAAAGCGTGTTTTGGAGGAGCAGGAGGGACAGCTGAGAAGAAAAAGAGAGCAGCTTGATGCTGAAATAGCAGCATCTGTTTCACAAGATGCCTCAGATAGTTCAAGTGACTCCTAAGCTCCATCAGATGGGATGAATTCTTATCTGGAAAGGAATTAAGGACAAAAAAACAACCTCTGAAAGGCTCGATCCTGCAGCAAACTCATATGACGTGGAGTGCAGTGTCACAAAGCAAACTCGCAGAACCCCATAAGAGCTCAAGTGCACAGAACGCACACTCTGAGGGAAAAAAAGCAGCAGAGCATCTGTGGATCAAGTTGGAAAAAGCGACTGAAAGCATTATGACGAGCAGCACAACATCAAACCCTCTCTCTGCCGGTAAATGATGTGCATCCTGTACTAGCTGAACGACAACAGCAGACACATCCTGCACAAATGCAAGGAGGTATATGCACCATAATGCACCCACAAAATGAAATACAGCATTGTTCAGCAGCCGCGCCTGATGTCACTCCGGTATCGGATGGTGAGACTTCATTAGAGCTTTTGAGCATGGCTGTCTTCACTTTTCGGAGCAGTTTACAAGAAGAAAGCCCAGAAAACTGGTGAGGAGTTGACAGCGCATGATCCCTGACACACGTTATCAACTGGCTGAAAGAGCTTCTGCTACATTATGACTTTTTTGTGCTATTTCTGAAGCATACTATACAATAACTTTTTGTGCTATTTGTTTTTGCTATTTTGAGCAACATGTATTACTGTGACTCATTCATGCTTTTACTGGATAACATGCTTTGTCATATTGCATGATTTGTTAGAGTATAGCATGTCATAGCATGTTTTGGACAACAAGAGTTGTGAAATTCTGGGCCGATATCAATATTTTGTTTTTTCGTTATTGTGTTTTTGTTGGTATTTATTCCCTCTTTTCACCAGGGAAACAACAAAATCTGTAGTATAAAAAGAATAAGTGGACTGTTTAAAGTAATTTAATCCTTTATTACACTACCTTTATATGAGCACAAATTCAATCAGACTAATTTATATGACTATAATCTTAAATAAAACTTTTCACAGATTACATTGAACACATCATTAAAACTTAATAATGTACCTTTTTCCAAACTCTGATTTTTACTGAATTGAGCTTGAAGGCATCAAGAAGTAATTCAGTGCAACCTCTGGCGAGCAGTTCCAGCTAACGCTGACTAGCTCTGCTCCAGCACGGATTTGTTGTTCACAGTGTAGCATCATCTAAGTAAAATAGGTCCTCTAAGACCTCGATAGTTAATTTACTGCATCCTTTCGACCCAATGGCGTCCTAGGGATGATCTTTTTGTCCAAAACATGTTTTCTATTGTCCCCAAGATGACAGGACAACGTTAATCTCAAGCCCCGCTTTTAAGCCAACACAAAAATGATGCAACAACACAGAAAAACGTTGGCCACTGCCATTGGTGAATGCCAGTTCATTTGCCCAGAGGCCAATGTGCAGCAGATACGTCGCTGCATCCATAAATATCGCTCATTATTCTGGGGTTTGTGCCTTTTTTGTGTCTATTACCTTGTTGTGCGTAAGTCTTCTTCTCTTGTTTGTCCTCAGTGGACTCGTACACATCACTATAAGCCCGGGCCAGTCGCCATAGAAACTCCCTGCTGTCTCCATACTGTGGACGCAGAGTCAGACAAACACAAGTCAGCACCATCATACTGTTTGGGATCGTTATTCGGTAAAGTGATTTCAATTGTCACTAATCAATCGAACGCTGAGAATCTGATTTGCAAAATTAGTGTTTGTTTCGGCTGCTCTTAAAAACTCACTTTAATCATTTATCACTTTCATCATATCACGTTCTTTTCATGTGCATGAGGATTAGGGGGTGTGTGCATGTGTTTGTGTGCATGTGTATGTATGTTTGTTTTTCGGGGGTTGGATTATTTTCTGTATGTTTTCTTATTCTGTATTTTATCTCGTCCTTAGTATTTGATCCAGTGCAATTGCTGTTGTTTATATGTAATATCTTAATAATATTCATATTATTATTACTGATCGCTTCAGCACTCGTTAACCCCGTGTCTCTTACCTCTGCTCGGCTGTCTAGCAGCAGGCGAAAGCCCTCTGCCTTTAAGCTGGCGTCTCCGGTGTGGAGGATGTCACTCTGAGCCAAGAGGAGAGCCAGCTCCCCACTGGGAACTTCAGTCACCACCTGCAGCCTCCCCTCATCTTCCTCCTCCTCTTCCTCCTCCTCCTCCTCCACTAGCCCTCTCTCCTCTGCCTCTTCTTCCTGAGAGTCTTCCTGGCGGAGAGTGAGCACGGTGGCACAGCTCTTGTCCTCCTCTTCCTCAGACTCCTGTTCAGGCTCCCGCTCGCCCTCCTCTCTGTCCGTGTCCCGATCGGTGTAGTCTGACTCAGCATAGGCCGTTGAGTACCTGGGACATACACGGAGGATAACATGCTTTTGATTTGATTTTTTGGGTTTATTAATTCCAACAACATCCATGTGACCACGGATAAAGAGGCGTAAATCTACTTATAGATGAGAGGTTAGAGTGTGCTGCTCTCAGCGTTAAAAAATTACACAAAAATCATCAGCAACATCACTTTCCTGAATCAGCATCACTGTTTCTCTGTACTTTTTAAAATAAGAAGACCCCTAGTGTTTTATACAAAGTCAGCAAAACTAGGTTTTGACCTAAACCAATTTTTTTATGTCAAATACCAGTTACATAATACTTAAAACTAGTTGAAATTAGGGGTTGACCGATATTGGTTTTTTCAGGACCGATACCAATTGTAATGACACCGATAACCAATACTTAAAACTGATATGCATTTACAATAAAAATGAAAATATTTCTGTTGAAATTAGTAGCTGTGGAAACCTCAACACAAAGCTTTTTTTAAATGCCTTTGGCAAATGTTTAATCAAAACTGAAACTTAAAACATCATATACAGCAAGTTTACTGCAGCTTTTTTAAATTCAGTTCAGTGAAAATTTAAGTTAAAAATGAATCAATAAAAAGAGCTCTCAGTCAATCAGGTTTTACGAAGTAAAAGCTCCTCCCATACTGACACTTTGTTTGCATGTATTCACAATGCCTTTCCTGATGTTGGCTGAGTGTAAGACACACACTTTTTTATTTTTTATTGCGGCAAAACGCAAAACATCAACCCTGATAAAAGGCCAGGCCAATAATCTGTTGATCCCTAATTGAAATGCATATTTCAAAGCAACCGAAATACTTCTCATCTCTGTGGTCACCGTTTTGCATGGATGCTCCATATCGGCCAGTTAATCAGCCATCAGTTATTTCCCATTACAAATTATTATTATATATTGGCCTTTAAAACTCCTAATCAAGCTACCTCTACTAGATATTACGAGAGGTAGTTAGTCAGTCAGCGACTTACTAAAGCATGAGCTTAACTTGGCACTCTTTACCCGCGTGTAATTGTCTTAGAGCTTAACAGGAATTAGCTGATGAAGCTCATTAAGAAGTGTTTTAAAAGTGCCAACAGAGTGATCAAACCTGGATCTGAGCCTGACCTGCAGCTGCACAATGTTAGACTGTAACATGACTCACAGGCCTTTGGTCCAGGTCAACTTTTGCTGCCTAATCTGCCTGAAAAATCAAAGATACACAAACAAAAAAAGACTAAAACTTTTAAGCTGCACTAATCATTTTTAAGTGAGGATAGATCAAATAACAATGCAACAAAAAGGTAGATCTACTGGAGAGACACTCAATGCAGCACTTAAAAAAAATCTAAGAGAATTAGCTTTCATAAGCATATTGTAACCCGCAGTCTCATTATGCTCATTTTGATATTTTTGTCGCTTATTGCTGACCCCAGTTTTAATGCTTGTATCAAAGTTTTGTAATTTGTTGCATTACTTGTCATTTATTGTATTACCTTTTTTGAGGTATCTCTTTAAGCCCGTTTGGGTTTCTGAACTTTCCAGCATCTGTTTTTCTGTATTCTTTATGACCTTTTACTGTTTTTGATGGTGCAAATAAATAAAATGAAAATAAAAAATTCCTACTGTTCATCTGTGATATATTTAATGTGATCTAATATATGAGACAGAGCCACCAGAAATGCAATATAAAACACTAAGCCAAATCACAGAGAAAAAACACTTTTTTAACAACACTAATCCATGACCTACCCTCCTTCACTGGTCTCTTCAAACGTGCTGGCCATGCCCTGGGGGCAGTGAAGTAGATGGAGCTGGAGCCGGTGGAGTCGGTGCGCTCTCTGTGGACGACGTGGCGGCGCCGACGTACCCGCTGGCTGTCCTCCACTCCCTTTCTGAATGTCAGGGAGGAGGAACACACGATCACATCAGTCAAACAACGAGGACGAGCTCGATGTGGGGAGCCCGGACCACTGCGAAAGTTTATATTTAAGCATGATATAGCAGGCCCGCCTCAAAAGTACAACAGAGACGAACAGTCAATCATCTTCTAATTATTGATCTTTAAAACCTGAGCAAACTGGCTTGATATCCTTCAAAAACACGGGAGAAGGGCAATGAGCAACTTAAAAAGAAATGACCAAAAAATAAGCAAAAAAAAGTGATGTCAGTCCAGGTTTCAAAGGGTTAATGACTTTATGTTAGACACATGTATGGTGTGTGTTTTTTAATCTGAAGTGAAACCATAAAAAAAGCAATTTCCTGGCTATAGGCATTGAACTGCAACCCAACCCTCTGAGGCTTCATGTTCTCCAGTTCTTCAATTTCACAAAAAGTAGCTTTCTGAAAAGAAAAAAATCCATAGTGTGACCAAGTTGCAGCATATGTGTCTTACTCAAAACAGTAAAGAGATACACTATGCACTTTTTTAATTCAAATAATCCAATACCAATACCAATACTAACATGTTCTTCAGTGATTTAGCCTGATACATGCTGAAATCTTTGGATCAGAGTACTGAGCTTAAAGTAACATTGTGGATTTGAGCAGTGTTTGTCCACACAATATGATCCAGTTATGATGGCCTGCCAAAAAAAAAAAATACTATTTTAGCGTAGCTCAAGACCTTGTAAACGCCCACTGAACAGAGTTGAATGTGTCTGAAATCAGTAAAATATTCCTCAAAAAACAAAGTAGGGCACATGAGATGCTGCTGTGTGTTTCCCAGCTGACACTCACTTGACATCCTGGATGATCTGCAGGGCGATGTCCTGCAGGCCGCCCCTCAGCTCCGCCACCTCAGAGCGCAGGGAGGCCACGCAGCTCAGCACCTGGTCCAGCTGGTTCCTGAGCTCCAGCTGCTGCTCCGGGGACAGGCCCTGCACCACAGCCTCCACCGCTGCCAGAGCCTGCTGCTGGGCCTCCGCCTCTGGAGGAGAACACACAACATGTTAGATGTGGTTTGGACTTGCAATATAGTCAGGTTTACCCTGATCCCCTCCACTTCTTCCACCCTCTAAAACATGAACATCCATGTGTCTATGTTCCTCTATACAGGTTGCAGTGAAAGCAGGATAAGAGAAGCAGCCCAAACATCCTTCACCCGACCATCCCCTGCCCCTCCTGGAGATCCCGAGGTGTTCCAAGGCCAATGGGATAAGGGAGGTCATACATATTCCAGGATTCAAAGGGTGGGTGCATAAACAAACCAGCAATATTTTTTAATATTATTATTATTATTATTATTATTATTATTATTATTATTATTATTATTATTATTATTATTATTATTATTATATTGTACATGCATATCGCATCGGTCTCATTAACTACTAATAATCTATATCAGTATCAGTATAGGTATCGTTATTTGCCCTGAAAAACTAAACGGTCGACCCCTACTAAGCATATGTAAAAATTTTGAAAGATTATTTGAGTCATTTTAATACCAATTAAGCCTTATTCTTAGATTATTGAATTCAGTGCCTTTTGAGAGTTTTTAATGATCCCCGAGAAGCCTGCAAACGTCTCGCACACACCGACATGTTTCTGACAGGCTGGAGTCAGCGCCGGGCAGAGCAGAGTGAACCCACCCTGAGCATCCAGCGGCTCCCGCAGCAGCACCGCCTCATCCGGCCCGTCAAACAGCCGGAGAGCAGGCCGGGCCTCCTGCATCAGTCTCTGGGATCTCCTCCTGCTGATCTCCCTGTAAATGATGAAGGCGATCAAGCCACAACCGGCTGTGGCTCCGATGGCAAGCCCGATTAACCCGTTCCTCCCGAGCGGCGTGTTCATGTCTCCACCACGGTAGGTCCTTCTGTAGCTGTACCGTCACTTACTCACAAGTGCCTCTTTCATATGTCACCAAGCATAATGAAGCTCATGACACTGGCGACGTTAAATATCTTAGTTTCGCTTTGAGAGTCGCGGGGCACGCTCACTGCTAGCACGTTAGCTGAGTCTCATTAGCCGTTCAATGTCCACAGGCTAATAACACACTAACGGCTGGTAATAAGCTGGACGCAAATATTCTCCTTAAAACCGCGACTACTTTTTATATATTTAACAGACGGACGACACGTTTTAACGGTTTACGTCAAAAACAAAACGATTTGATTACCGTTACATTATTTCAAGGTGTGCGCGTGCCAGTCGGTTGGCGGAGTGATGCTGTAAAATGTATAACGTAACATCACATCAGCGCAGCGATGACAGCCGTGATGTCAGCGAGCTGAGCGCGTGCGAAAATAACATCCGGTTCCAGTTTTCAAAATAAAAGGTATTGACCAGCGGGCTGCTCCAATTTTCAACATAAAAGGTGTTGACAAGCACGCAGCAACGTTTCTAAGCCCATTTCCGCCAGGAATATTAAAAAAAATATACGAAAAGATAGCATAAGCAGAAGTAGAAATGCTTTTGGAAGTCTAAATTATGAGATACTCAGTCAAAAATGTTAAATAATTTGTCAAAATTATCAAGGCAACTAGCAGGAACGCCCATAAAGGGGATAATAGGGGGATTGCTTTCGGGGGGGGGTTGAGGGGTTGGCGTCCCATATATTTTATTTTTTACTAAAATATTCAACATAATTTGCTAAAACGACTAAACTAAATATTGTATTTATTGTTGTTTTGGTAAAATTAAGCCTGTTTCCTAACATTATTAGTAGTAGTAATAATAGTAATTTAATAACAATAATAATGATAATAATGATGATGATTTTTATTATTATTAACAATAATTGCATTTTTATCCAATCTGAGTGTCAAAATGATGTGTTACAACACTGTTGTTACAAGTAAATTCAAATATGGCAAAAAAATGTATTGATGTGTAGTGCAGTGCCTAAATCGTGGCCCTCAGCTAATCTGTCCTCCATGGCCCCCTAGTGGCTTGATCAGTCTCTGCAAATGTTTTCACCACCATTTGTCCATGTTTATTAGAAATTAGGCTGTATTCACAGAGCTTACTGGCACACAGTCGCTCCTAGAGTAAAGTTCTAAAAGAAATTCTTAGAATTGTTACATTTTCTAAGAACTTTCCCCTTAAAGTTCTGACTACGTCCTGGTAAAGATGAAAGTTACTCACAAAGCATAGAGAGGAGGACTTTTAAGAGGCTTAAGAGTTTCTTAAGGAGTGAAGAAAATGGCAAAGGCAAAGCGGGGGGAGAAATATTTTCCAATTAGATTGTATGACAGTAAATTAAATGATACAGATTAGCTTGTGCAGCTGGATAATGTTCGTGGTTGATCTGATTAGAGATGCCCTCACATCTCCCACCTAACGCAATAACGATATAATGTCAGAAATAAAGGGATCACAACACTGAGATATTTGCAAAAATGTAACAGTGCAGCAGTGATGACTCAGGCCTGTCACAACCATCCATCAGCACAGTGATCACACAAAAAAGGACAACACTTTCACAGTCTCATATTGCGATGCAGTTCATAACATTCCCATTGGATGTCCAAACCTTGCAGGTTCACAAAGGGACAGCCAATCACATCTCTTAAAAGAATCTATCATAATGGGTTCAAATACACTTCCTCCCTCATTATGATATAAGTTACTTTTCCTTCATTGCTCAGAATTGCTCTGAGAATTGTCCGAAATTTCTCCTAAACTAGGACTCCTTGTTGCTCCTCTATGCAAAGAAAGGAGCTTTCTGAGAATAATCCCAGAATGTTTGTGAAAATGGAACCCGGTTTTTATCTTCTCCCTTCTGTGTCTAAACGGTTCATTTCATTAAGTCAGAGTGAAAAGTAGGTTAAGATGTTGGCAATGTGGTGACTAGTGTCAAGTTGGAATACAGTGAAAGCAAAATAACTTCATAAATATCTTGGATTATAATCCAAGAGCACAGACATTTTTGTGAGCCAAAATGGGTTCAGAAATGTAGGAAGAAGGCAACTTAAGAAGAAATGCCCTGAAATTTGCAAGAAATTTGTAAAAAGTACAAGGAAACTGCCTGAAAATCAGTACAGAGAAAAAGAAATTAAAAAATAAATTTACACGGAAATGGCCTTAAAAGGTGCTTTAAAATTAATAATTGTATAAATCAATAACTTAAAATTGTAAATAATTCTCTAACATAATTTTAAATGTAGTTATTATGATTATAAATATACTTTTCCCCTAGCTTTTTTCTTTACTTCCTAGAAATTTAATTTTTTCAAAATAATTTTCTAAAACTATTAATTTTTTGCATTTCGCAAAAGAAATAACTTTCAAGTTTCTGCCTTTCCCCCCATGTTTTTTAAAGAAATCAAACCAATTTTCTCAGGCTTCAAAGGGTTAAATACTAAAAGTACCTGTTAGTACTTAAATACTAACAGGTGTCTGAAAGCAGCACAAGAAAAAGGGTTAGCTAAATAATAAAAAGCAACAGACTTATATCAAGCTTTGAGGGGGCCCAGGGAGCACCACAGTACCCTAAAGATCCTGGCTACGGCCCAGCTGTGTGGTTGTGGTGGTCAATACCTTGTGTCCGTCCTCCTCTGTGTTTTCTCCGCCCTCTGTAGTATATAATGAGCTGAGCAGCATCCAGTCTGCTGGGAGAGCTCAGCCTGGCAAAACAATGAATACACTTGTAAGTAATTCCTACAAATTCACAGATGTATCTTTGATTATCAATCTAGAGATGAGATTTTTGTGAAATTTGTCTTCACATGTTTGCCTTTCCTCCAGTGAAACCAGCAGGACATCAAAGACAAATACATTCATGTTACAAAATAATGTTCCTTTGTATTTTAAGTTGAGGAAACCTGTAAAACATGCTGTGAGGACTACATCCCCCATAATGCCTGGGAGTGGCTGGGAACCGCCTGCTGAGCCATATTTCTTCTATAAACCTGACCCAGATAATGCAACAAAGACAGTGGCTGAAACTGTTTGTTTCTCTTTGCCGCAGCTGAAGCGTGCCAAGAATGTGTCCAAAGGAAACAATAGTGTCATTTATGAAGAGGTGAAGCCTGACAGACACCTGCAGGGAGGAAAAGTCAGCAAGTGCTGCTCCACACACTGAAAATGAGAGTTTAACAGTTGGTCAAAGTCATAATGGCCCTCTGAACCAGTTCTTTTTTTCTTTTTCTATTTTAAGGAAAGTATGTAAAATTGGTAGATGCTATGGTCAAATGTTGGGATTTTTCTGTTTTTCAAAAGCCACAACTACCAGGTTTGGGTAGTTATGTAAAAAAAAATAAAAACATGAGAAGAAGGCTATGAGCAACCTAAGAAAAAATGACCCAGACATTTGCAAGAAATAAGTAAAACTTAGAGGTAGATTACCCGAAAATTAGCAAGAAATGAATTAAATAAAAAAATGTTAAAAAAGGAAATTACCTCAAAAACTGCTGTGATGAATGATAATCATTGTAGCTCTTTCAATAGTTTTTACTAGTTTTTAAAAAATAATTTTCGAAACCTACTAATATCTTGCAATTTGTGGGACATTTCTGGTCAAGTTGCTCTTTGACTTTTTTCCCGGGTTTTTGAAAGAAATCAAACCAATTTGCTCAGGGTTGAAAGATTCAGAAGACAACGGCAGCACATGTCGATGCAGCAGCCAGTCACTCCTCAAATCCTTGCTACTTTTTTGCTATATTTTTCTATTTTTTTTGACACCATGACCCCTTCTGCTGAAGCACTTATCAACATCGGGAAAAGTTGTGTGTGTTTTGGAATGAACGCAGCAGACCGGCATAAGGGCAAGGCTGACCTGGATTGGACTGAGAGCTGTTCCTCTATCAGTCCATTTGGGCACAAGACTCTGATGCAAATTCAACAAATGCACTGCAGGAACTGAATGATGCCACCAGCAGCAACAAGGAACTGGATTGAATTTTCATAGTAGCTGCTGATTTTAATCAACTCATCCTTCAACTCCAAAGATGTAGCAGGATCAAGGACAAAAGTCATTTTGTTTTTTAAAAAATGACCAATAAATCTACCTTCTACCTTCTACTTAATACTTGTAAAAAATGTCTAAATGTAGCACAAGAAAAGTAATGTTAATCCATGTTTCAATGGGTTAAATATGCTGAAATAATACTTAAAGACAGAAAGCAAAGTTCTTGAATTAACAATGTTTAAACTGGGTAACCTGATGTGAGCTGATTTGGAAAAACCTGAAATAGCAGAACTTTTATAAAAGGGAATCTGATTCATCCCTGTAGCCTACAAAAATTAATACTATCAAATATTTGTATTAATCTATAATCTTTTGAATTTTTATGACAAGTTCTCACGCATCCTTTTTTTTGTTGTTGCAGAAATCATGGTTTCACTAAAACTACTATGAAAAAAAGATAATTGTTATTGTTGTTGTTGATGACTCAATTTAAAAAAAACAACAACAAAACAATTAATTTATGTGTTGCCAATTGAAGACGGTTAAAATTTGTCTTTTTTCAGTGTATGTTATCTGTAAGCCAGCTCCAAAAGTTCATAATCTATAGGCCTACACAGTAAAAAATAAACATGAACATAAAAAAGTTGGTATCTGGGCTGCCTTCAAATTTTAAGTTACCTAAATTTGACAAGACAAGTTTGGGTAATTTGGAACTTGTCTTCTCAAATTCAGTCAACTTAAAATGTAAGGCAGCCTGGACTCTGCGTTTTTTAAGTTAAGTTATTTTTACAGTGGAGAAATAATTTTAATTTTGACTTTTGCATTAGATATAAATTGTAGTAACAATGAGTAAATGTTCATTCATCTTAAGCCATTTAGATTCATTATTTTTTCAAGATGGCAGTGAGTTTATTATCTGTAGGAATTAAAAATAAAGGGTTGATCACAAATAAGATATTAGTTGCAAGTTTGCAAACATTGGGCAGATCATTTAGCAACTAATTAATTAAATTGATTAATTAAAAAACAAAAAACAAACATAACAACAAAAAAAACAAAAAAACACCAAGGCCCTAAAATTGACCCTTGTGGAGCTCTGCCTTGAAAGTGAATATGTAAAGATTGAAGTCTCTGATCTAGACTTCTAATGTATATACTGATCAATCTCAAACTGTCTGTGTGTGATGACACAAGACATTAGAGTTTAATTAGGGGAAAACTGTTGTTTTTTTGTTTTTTTTGCACCAATTGGGCAATTTGGTTATGTAAGTATGTTAGAGAGAGGAATAAACTGTTTCAATTTTGAAAGTATATTACTCTTATTTGTTTCACACCAGTGAAGCCTATATGGGTCTGTTGGATGATCACTGTGAAAATGGGGTAGCTCTCTGAGTCTTTAAGGAACCAAATATGCAGTCTCAACAACATGCCAGCTGTATGAATCATAAGATTGATAAGTTGTTATGAAACTCCGATTCAGTTTTGGTTCTCAAGAACAGATTCTTCATAGTGCAAACTGTGTTTATCAGTGGAAACAATCTCTGCCATTTTTCCACTTTTTCTTTATTCTCCCATGAACAAAAAGAAAGAAATAAAGCATTAATTTTCTCTTTCTTGCACCTGCATTTGGAATTTTCTTCAGTTTACTTAGAACACTTGCAAGAGATCTTAAATTAGATCAGAGTTAATTAATAATAATGACTTAAGTTAAACAAAGGTTCTGAGTTAGAATGATCCCCATGATGTATGCAGTCAGACCAGTTAGGCATATTAACAGAAATGTAGGGCTTGGCTCTTCCTGCACAGGAAATGCTTGCAGGCACAACTGACCTGACCAGCTGTTTATAAAGCCCAACAGGCACTATAGATGCACCATAGAGATGAAGTGAAATGAAGTGATGAAGTATCTGAAAATCAGCACAACAAAAGAAAGTTAAAAAAACAATTAAATTACCTTAAAAAGTAATAATTATAAATGTGTTTTTTTTCTTCTAGCTTTTTTCTTTCCTCTCTATATTTTTCCCCAAATATTTTTATATATATATTTTTTAAGTATTAATTTATTGCAAGTTACTAATTAACTAACGTTTTTGAAAAAACTCAAACCAATTTGCTCAGGGTTCAAAGGGTTTAATACTTGTTACAGGTATCTCAAAACAGCACAAGAAAAGTGATGAAGCGAAGTGAATTAGCAAATAATTTTAAAAAGTGCAAGGAAAGTTTCTGAAAATTAGTACAAAGAAAAATAAAGTTAAAAAAAAATTAAAAAGTGCTTCAAACGGTTAAATACTTGTTAAATACTTGTTACAGGTGTCTGAAAGTGATGTTGATCCAGGTTTTAAAGGGTAAACTGAATAATAAAGTAAAAGCATTACATATATACCAAAAAACGAAGTTTTATCTTTGGCCAACATTTTTTTTTTGAGGGGGGGGCACGGTGCTCTAAACATCCTGGCTACGGCCCTGCTGTGTGGTCGCGGTGGTCAACAGCTTGGGTCCGTCCTCCTCGGTGTTTTCTCCGCCCTCTGTAGTATAAAACAAGCCGAACAGCATCCAGTCTGCGGGGAGAGCTCAGTCTGGAGCTGCTGGCTGCATGCAACATGGCGGAGAGAGGCAGCGAGCAGCCGCGGTCCACACGGTCCTGTTCTCCAGCGGCACCGAAGTAGAACTGTTCTGGGTCCGGTCAGGTCTTTGGTGGACCCATAGGACCAGTGAAGGGACGAGTTTGACACCACAAGGGATAAAACTTTTTAAAATGAGGCGCGAGTGAGGAATTCGAGATGAGTCGACAAGCAACAGGTAGGAGAGACAAGTGCACGCGACATCTTCTTTATCCGCAGAGACTTGTGTGGCGGTAAATGTTGTATTTTACTCAGTAACTTCTCATACACTTTTGTGGCGCATTTATCAGTTTACATTGTGTTGCTCATGAGCCAACTTTTTTCTGAGGCGGCGAGGAATTTGCTGGAGCTGTTTCCCCCAGCGGTCATATTGCAAAAAAAAAAAAAAAACCCAAAAAGAAACGTGTGGGAAATTCTTGTCGGGCGTGTTTTCAACAAAAATAATCATTTCCCACAAACCTTTCAGACGTCCAGGAGCCGGCGCAGGAGTGTGTCCCCTCCCCGCCGCTGCCTGCGGATCATGTGCTCCACTCTGCTGCCGTGCTCTTCCCGGGTACCTGCTCATCTACTCTCACTCTAGACTGTGTTTTATATGTACTGTACGTTATTGTGGCTTTTACTGCATTGAAGCTTGGCTAGTCATGGTAAGTGCTAAGGGACTGTTCGTTATTTATGAAATGGGAGAGATGGTGCAAAACGGGGGAAGCACACTCAGCTCTGGGGAGTGGGTTTTGTTTTTGAGTTTGGTTAGGAATGGCATAAAACTTTAAATCAGGGATTGACCGAAGTAATGAGTCCTAAAACACAGAGGTCCTTTAGCATTTTCGCACTTCCGGTTCCCTTGTGTCAAAGTCTATGGTTTTTTTTTAAACATGTTTTCAGTAAAATGGCTTAAATAAGGTCTGCGGTTATCACAGGCTTAAGATATTTTTTCTGCAACATAAAATACGTTCGTATAAACCAGATTTTTGGGCTTTTAAGGTTTTACGCGTCTGGGCGCTTGCTAACAAGTGGCTAAATCAGACTACAGTGTTTGTTGGGGACATTAGACGTCATCACACCGGACACAGAAACTCATTAAACCCAATTGTTTGCCTTTTACAGAGTTGCACACAAACTTGTAGATTTATCTGTTTATAATACTTTTCAATTGTGTTTTAGCGTGCTTTTACCGTGTTTTTATAGTTGTGATGTTTCGTGTAACCACGATGTAGTTCGTGTATAGCCTAACAAAAGCTAGATGCTAACTTCTGTTTGGCCTACAAAAATATGTCATCCCAATGAGTCCTAAAACGTGGAAGTCGTCTCAAAGTCTGTTTTTTGTTTTTTAATGGGTTTTCAGTAAAATGCCTTAAATTAGGTCTGTGGTTAACACGGGCTAAAGATATTTAGACATTTGTTCTGCAACATAAAATACAATGTTTAAAAAAGCAATTTTAGTTTTTACACGTCTTAAAAAATTATAAAGAAAAAAAAAAGAAAAGAAATCACGCCCCAGCCAACAGTCCTCTGATAAATAAAGTACAGTCCCTAACTAAAACTTACAGATTTTACTGTATTGGAGTGACAGATGCAGATAAGGTTTCTGCATAAAATGTTAACAGTTTGCAGTTATTTTGGCATGAGTGCCTTGATCTATTACATGTGCTAGAATAAAATGTCCATAACTTAGTAGGAATTCCATATAAAATTATTTGACAAACCTGTCTTTTCCTTTGCCAGACATACCTGAGACTTGAGGTAATGTGTTTTATCTCTCCGTACAGGTGCGTTTGATCAGCATGGCTGCCCTCTGATCGTGTTCCCAGTAGAAGAACAAGCCAAACTCACCTCAGAGCTCAGCAAAGCAGAAGTGGTGGACTTCATCAAGTACTTTCTGTGTCTACACAAGTACGTGGAGTCAGACGGGTTTTACTTTATGTGTGCAAATGCGTGTGATGGAGAGTACGGGATGTACTGATGGTTGTTCTCTCTCCACAGTAAGAAGCAGGAGAAGGAGAGTTTGGTATCAGTGGTGGCTGATCTGCGGCACGCCTCACCCACCACGACCAGGTTCATCGCTGAGACGCTGCTGCTGCTAGAGGTACTGTCATGGCAGAGTGACTGTAAGCAGGTTTCTGTTACAGATTTGTGCAAAACTGAAGCAATATTTTTGAACCTTTGATAAAACACAATTGCGAGATGACCGCGTATCCACTGAGTGATGTTCTGCGACTTCTCTTGCGATAACATACCAAGAAGCATGGTGATGGATGCTCAAAACATTAGCAGCTTTATTTCTATTGCAGCCACCACACTAGCTGTCATTATTTCTAATCCAAGGCGCGTTATGCTAGCAATAATGGAAAGGCGAGCCCCTTATACATGGGAGCGGCCATGTACGAGGGATTTCTGGGAGGTGATAGTCCACAATTTCACAGAGGAATTGTGGATTCAAATCTTCCAGATGTTCTGCTCAACTTTTGAAGATTTATGTGATGCAAGAACAGCTTATAGCGCCTGCTGCATCATGAGGGAGCCAGTTCCTACTGACAGGCATATAGCCATGGTATCATGTGACTTATAATAGCCAAAAAAAGTGTTTCTATTGCAGTTTTGCAAAATATGACTTTTTTGAATCACCGGAAATACTGCCTCATGCCAGCATTTTTTTTAATTTTTTTTTTTTACAATAAATGGGAGTTTTTTCAAAATTGACATGTTTCCTTGAGGCGTATTTTATATTTGCAGTTTCAGTTTGTGCGTTTTGAGGGTTAATGGAAACCTGACTTGTGTGATGCTTGCCTGTGTCATGTTTCCAGTGATTGTTTTAAAGATAGATGCTAGAAAGTGACACCTAGATTTCCATGGTAATAGCTCAGAAAATTGATGGTCCTTTGGTGATGGACTGTAGCCCAACCATAAATGTATTTAAATAACTGGATACCTGCTCACTTTAATGAAAGTTTCCTGCTTAGAGTAAAAAAATGATCGCTCTACTACCTGTTTTCTTTCCATGTTATGTGGCCCGCTGCACTTCTTCACTATGGATTGACCTTTTTTGCACCAATAGAGGTCTATGGAGCCCACAGTTTGCAGCAAGGCTGACTGTCTGCCCCATATCCAGCTTTCATTATGCATTTACACATCCAGCTGACTGATCCTAAGCCTCTGCCTCTTTGCCATCAATGCACCAAACACAGCTTACTAACAGCTAGGATGTCTGTAATCTTTCTGCTTTAATGTCTGTTCCTTTACATGTCTACATATAAGCTATCTGTCACAAACTATAGGTGCACTTAAAAGATGGTTAAAGTATGCGCTTACTGGATGTACAGCAGAAACACCCCGAGGCAGCAGTAAAACCTGTGTGCCTCATAATGCTGTTACAAAAACTTCCAGACATTTTTAGCATTAAGAAAAAACCTACAAAGTGACGATTATGTCAGTGATAAGCCACTACAGACTAATATTAGACCCCTTTGTCAGTAAGGCTTAAAGAAGTCTTTCACAGCTGGAAAGGGTTGTCTATGCAATAGAGGGATGCAAATATTTTTAAAATTGATGCTACTTGAGCAGAGAAAACAGAAAGAAGACTGTGGCATTGGCTTTTGCTCAAAAAGTAGAAAACCTACAACTACCAGAATGCACTGCGCTGCACCGGACCAATAAACACTCCCGCTGGAGGGTGACATAATGCAAACTCATCCATTTGACTCAACCGCGGCTGTCAGGTTACAAATTAGCTAGAATTACAAAATGCGAGGCAAAAAATAGGCAATGCAGTAATAGAATCTGGGTTTATATTTGTTCAGCGTTGCCTCAGGGGCCACTTAAACACGTCAGCATTTTGCATGAAACATTAAACCTTTATCACAGTTTGGCCTTTCGTTCAAATGACAATGATTAGGGGGTCTGAAAACACAAACTTTTGAAACCGGGTTCAAGAGTGTAATTTGTTTTGGTTTTTTTTATATTTTTAAAAAAATTATGTTTATTGGCTTTCTGATCACTTGGAGTAAATGGAGCAAACCTCATCCCTCCCATCCCTCATGAAAACAAAAATCTTGGTAAAGGGGAACAAACTGTGTATCAATTGTAAATAATAATAATAATAAAAAAACTTAATTAGAAAATGATAATAGATACTAGATCACCTTTTGGCCTTTATTTGATAGGACAGTTTAGGTGTGAAAGGGGGAGAGAGGGGGGATGACGTGCAGCAAAGTGCTGAGGCCGGAATCGAACCCACGGTCCCTGCGGCGAGGAGGCAATCTCTGCACATGGGGCGCCCACTCAACCAACCTAGCTATTAGGTGCCCTACTAGAGTAAATCGTCTATCACCGTGGCAATGCGCAGATCCTGTGTGGACGGTGACATCATGGTCGCACTTCCTGCATGCGTGCAGTGTTCTTCTATAGTGTGTCATTACAAAGTTACACCGACATCTACTGGCCTGGCAAGCATATTACAGCATTTTCGGTTGTTCCCTTGGATCTGTGTATACAAGCATCGTTTTCACAATGTTCTCATATGAATGCATTTTTTTTTCCAAATGCAAAGGAAAGACTTTTAAGTTTTTAATAGGGCCGTTCTCGTCGGAACAGCCCAGATTTACCGTTTGATCCGTTTTTTTCATCCTCTGTTTTCATAATAAAATGAACAGTATTGCGTCCACTTTTTGTTCACAAACTCTCGTATCACAGCTAAACAGTGCACCAAAAAATGTTTCTAACATTTCAGATTAGAACCCTGGTTTATAGTTGTTACTGGTTTCTTTTTTGTCTTACATCTGCACTGTGTAATTATTTAATTTAATTCTCATTTCCCCCTTCTGAGCATTTTTTTTCATTCCTATGTGCAAATATATTTATTTTTACTTCATTAGAATACAAATTACACACTATGTGTTCTACAGTTTTCTGAGTGCAGTTATCTTTTGTAATCTGTCCTCATAGGTCACACTAGTATGTGGGACAGTAAACAGAAATGTATATAGTCGTTATTGTTACTGTGAATTGTAGTATTTTTTTACTTTTACTCACTGAATAGTAGCATTTTTACTTTACTTTTCGATCATTCTATGTGTACTGAAATCTTTGCCATGCTTATTTTGATTCAACCTTTTTTCTATCTGTAAGTAGCTATAACAAGTGGACCTTTTTATTTTTTTCTTCTTTTCTTTTTCTCTTCTCTTCTTTTCTCTTTTCTTTCATTTCTTTTCAACATTTTTTCAGTGTCCAGAAATGCAGCACACAGCTAATTTTTAACAACCAGGATAGTTTACCCACTGCTGGCTTTTCATTTGTCATCGCCTGTGAGCAGAGAAAAGTCAGCGCACAGCAGAACTGAGAAGACTGTCCAATCCCGAACAGAGAATTCCTCTCTGCAGAAAAAACACCAGTATCTTTGTATCATCTTGCATATTCTTATTGTAAAATTACCAAGTGAGCGTGCTTTTATAGGTTTATTCTGGAAGCGTGTAGGCTCAGAGATCTTGTGAAACAGCAGCTTGGTGTCTCTCCTGTTGATTCTGTGTGAATTATGCATGAGCAGGACTTGGAGTGGGTCCTCTGCACACAGCACAGTGACGTGCTCACCTTGTGATCGCTCCACTAGCAGAGCTCTTTTCTCGCAGCATCAAGTTATGCAACGTTAGTTTTATCGATTCAAAGAGCTGCAGCCTGAGCTGATCTTCAAAGTACAATAACCAAGTGCGTCATGTCTGTGGTGGAAATCCTGCGTGCAGGGGAGAAGGGGGGCCGGGGTCACATGCATAGCTGGTCACATGCTCGGTTATTTAATAGAAAAGCCACAGTGAAATTACATTAAATGAGCAGGATTGTGGAGAGATGCTGCATTTTTTTCTGCAGTTTTCAAAAAACTGTTATAGTTTCTGTGGTTTTTAGCTGCTGGCCTGATGTCAACAAGCATTCCGTCATGTTTAAACATTTTATTTTGTAATTACTAACTGCTGTTTGAGGGGGAAAATGACTCGTGATTACCGTGTGTTTGTGTGGTGGTGGTCCATCTGAACTCAATATGACATGATTTTTTTTTTTTTTTTGCTTTCCAAGACCACCAATTCCAAAGATTGACAATGTTGTTGTTCCAACCATAGAATCTGAAGAAAGGAAAAGAAAACTAAAATTAATTAAAATTAAGGCCTTATAGTCCAGATGATTGCGCTGCAGCATCTGTCATAAGTTCAAAACTTTGAAAATTCAGTCATATGTTTGACAACTTTCACCAAAATGTAGGCAAACATGTAAGTCATTTAACCCATCTCCTACCATATTTTTACGCCTCTTAGCTGGCAATAGCCATGGTCTTAGATATCCCAAGAATGTCTTGAAGCAATTTCTTCAAATTTGGCACAGACCGTCACTTGGACTTTGTGACGAACTGATTAGATTTTGGTGCTCCTTCCCATCCTCATGATGCAATATCTCAAAAACACTTTGAGGGATTTCCTTTGATTTTGGCACTAAAAAAACTTGTCCAGTTTAAGGGGCCTTTTTACACAGCAACAACTCTTGAATGAAAGGTTGAACTTTGTTGCTGTTTGGCCTTTCGTTCATGCAACAACTGCGTTTTTGGGGCCTGAAAATGCAATTTTATTAAAGCAGGTTCCAGAGTATAATCCAAAATTTAACCCCTTCTTTTGCTGCGTAAAATGCCAATGCACGGATCCTGTGAGAACGTTGACATCACAGTTGCATTTTGAGCTTGTGCGTTGTCTTCTTCTATGGTGTGTCAGTACAAAGTTACACCGTCAACTACTGGCCTGGCATGCACACTACAGGGTGTTGTTTTGTTTTGATCCGTGTAAACGAGGATCGTTGTCACAGTTTTATCATAAAAGCACTTTTTTTTAAATGCAAAGGAAAGATGGTTTTAGTCAGGCTTTTCTCGTCTAAACGTGGCCTAAGCTATGGTTGAATTGACAAAGATTTTGGTCGTCAAAGTTTAAGGTCATTGTGAGAACACAAGATTTTCTTTAAATTTGGCACAAACGTCCACTTGGGATTTAACATCATCTGAATTAGAATTTAGTGGTTGAAGATCAAAGGTCAAGGTGACTGTGATCTCTTTTGTTGTCTAAATAAAGTACAAAAACTCTCAGACTTGTGTCTTTAACTGAATTTATGACACTAGTTTAATATCTGCCTTTACATGCATGAAGCCGATCTCTGGTTTCTCACTTAGCAGGATGCTCAACAGCACGACTCGCCCTCGCTGTGTAAGGTTATGAGTTTGAGCCTCGGGTGATGCAGATTAAACATGCTGATGGATGCTCCAGCATTGTGCTGTATGTATTAGAGACACATGATTTCTAGGATATTTTTAGTGTGCAGTGCACAGCGTGGAGGAGACCCGACACTAAATCTTTGCCTGACAGGTTTGTCTGCTCGTGTGTAGCGGCCACAGTTGGAATTGCAAGTCATGTGTCATCCACTGGCCCATCAGCACTATTCTCTTTTCCAAATTAAATCATTACAAAAGAATGTGTAAAAACCTTTTTTTAATGTCTGAGCATGACAAACTGTGGTCTTTTTCTTTCTAGCTGCACAAGCGCACAGTCCACAGTGTGTACATCATTCAGCCCAAGAAGAAGGATGTCGTCAAGCTGCTGCTGAAACTCCTGGCTCCGTCAAAGTCTTACACCGTCGCTTTCAAGGTGACAGAAACACATGCAGTACATTTACATTCAGTCCATGTGGGTGTGTTTTAGATTTGTTTTCAGTAGGTGACTTATCTAATCTTTCTGCAGAAAGTCCTTCTGAAAGAAATCTCTGACCTCTCAAACTACATCGACCGAAGCCAGCTGACGGCTTCACTGGGCGGCTACCTTATCTACTGTCACCAGAGCTGGGTCGCCTTCATCAAGGTGATTTTGTTTTTGGAAAAAGTCATACCTCTGTCAGTAGGTCTACTCTTGAGTGCTTCCAAGAAAAGCATACTCATACTACTGATGAAATCATGATGTTTCAGGCAACTAAAGCTAGTTTTAGCCGAAGAGTCCAAGCTGGCCTCAAATAAATAATAAGTAAATTTATGGCAAACTATTAGATAATGTTTTTCATGATTTCAATAACAACAATATTCTTGATATAAAGTATCCGTCTGCAATTTGGAGCTTTGATAAAACAGCACTGTAAATTATTTATCCCAGTTTAGATGAATCTGGCCAGTGTCAGCTAACTAGCCTAGCCAGCTAGTGGCTACATATTTAACTTTATGTTGTTAGTTTGTTTTTTAGTGTTCAGGTAATTTTTATGTACTTTTCACTTTTTTTCCCCTAATTTTTGGGAAATGTCTTCTTTCATTGTAAATCGCCTTCTTCGCATGTTAGCGGGTTTGCTGAATCAGATTTTGAACACTCGTGTGAGCAAACCTGGAGGCAACAGTTTGCAGATAATATAGAAATCTGTTCTTGCATGTGTACATACAGATCAGATCAGTGGCATCTGAAATTTAACTTGGCAAAACACCCATTAATGATTTAAGAAATACACGATTGTAAACACACAGATTATATTTATAAATGCCTCCGTAAATCAACCATTCTGCGAAGTGGTGTTTGTGAAACACATGGCATCTGAGTGATTCAAAGAAACTCTTATGAATCCGCCTCATGATCAGTCAGAGGGCATCAACACAAAGTCTCATTGTCCTGCTGTCCCCGGCAGCGGTTAGAGCAAACACACACATATACACACACACACACAAATACTCGCTCAGTTCTTCTGCTTACGTCTGAAGTAACACACAAATACACTCTGTTTATATCAATACTGCAGTCCAAATATTTATTCCACGTAAATCTTCTTCTCTGTGGCGGAGAGCGCTGGGCTCGTGCGGTCAGGAGATGTTTTCCTGCGTGGGTTCATTCATGAGATGTGTCCAAGCGGCCTGCGTCCATTGTTTGTTACCTTGGTGAAGCTTGTGCAAATGGCCGGCGTAATCAGCTGACCCTATTAGCAAGTGAAAGGAGCCCCTCTTCTCATCACATTATACATTCAGTCATGTTCATCTGGGCCATTCGGCTGCGATCAGTGGTCATTAACCACGGCAGCTCTCCGCCTATAGGAGACCTATTTAGGGTGCAATAAGCTCCACTAGACCTACATTTAGTAGGTGGGTGTTGAGCATAAATCAGAGCAGCTTTACGTTTCATCAAAAATTAGAGGATAAAAGTGAGGATAAATCAAACTTGTAGGGCTATGTTTTGGCAAGAATGTGGTGATATGACAAGTATCTCAATACAGAGGTTAAGATTCAATATGTTGCAAATACTTTAAACAAGGCGTTATAATGGCATTTTTAAAGATTTCATTATAGGATCTAGCAGCGCTGCCTTGATGTCAGTTATGGCTGAATGATTGTGATTGCACTATTTATTTATTTTGTTATATGTATTTTTTTTTAATCTCTATTTCCACATAAAAACATGTGAGGGAGAATTATTGATATTTTGCTCGTAGGAGATCCTCTGTGAAGAAGGACATGTCTTTTTCTAATGCAAAGATTTGGACATCAGCAGGAATGCAGCACAACATGGGAGTGAATTCAGCGTTCAGTTGATTTAAACGTGAAACTGCAGTCTACTTTGTCCCTAAAATCCCAAATTATTATGATAAACAGGGTTCCCAAGGCCATGGAAAAAACCTTGAAAAGTCATGGAATTAGTAAAATCCTTAAGAGTTTTGGAAGAGTTGTGGAATTTAGTTCTGTGTAATGTAATGTTTCATGGAAGCCTTCCACATAATGTAAAATAACTGTTTTTCTGTATAACGTAGCTCTAATATGCAGCAATGCAGGTGTTTTTTGTTTAAATCGTCACATATGTTTCTTTTTTATAAAAAAATGTTAGCAGTAAAAATATGACTGTTTACAACACAGTTGCAGTCCTGGCTATTGTTGCATTTCAAACTGACGCTGTCGGTGTGCTGTCCCTGCAGGAGGTCGATGAGTTTGTGCAGGAGTTCGTGTGTGTGGTGCAGCGGCTGCCCTCGTGTGTCTCCACCCTGCAGGCGCTGTCCAGGCTGCCGCTGCCCTCCACCTTCAGCGAGCTCCAACACTTCTGCTCCACCAACGAGGCCACGTTCCAGCAGCTCAGGAGGTCAGACTCACATCCTGCTCCCCCCTCCCAAAGACAGTCGCTGTTTCAGTAGATTTAAGAGTCAAACAATCAAGAAGGATCCGCTTTCATATCAAACACACTCATCTCTCTGCGCACAAAATGTGAAGCTTTAAGAATTCTTACACATTAATCTGATTTTCTACTTTCATTGAGTTTATTTTTTTTGGACCAACATCAGTCCTAATCATAAATATCAAAAAACATTCATAAATTTTTCACTTTTAAACGTTAACCCTTTAAACAGCAGGTTTTTCAGATGAAAAAAAATAAACACAAGAAAATGAATTATTTTCAATATACTACATGCAAAGTAGATTTTTGTATTATCTAGAATATATAGAATAGATAGATGGTACCTAGAATATATTTCACAGATTTGCAGCTACATTGATTTTTATACATTATCGAAATACGCGTTTTCAAAATCAGGCTCTAAAAATATTATACCTTGATATGATCTTCTACTTTCATTTAGTTTATTTTTTTGGGACCAACCTCAGTCCTATTCATAAATATTAAATGTTCATTAATTTTCAGAATTTTAACCACCAGTGTTTTGTCATGATGCAGTTATGTTTATAGATATAGATAGATCAAAAATATTTTATTTTCAATATATTACATGCAAAGTTTTTTTTTATTTTTTAATATGTAATAATAATAATTGTTATTATTATTATTATTATTATTGTTGTCATCATAGCCTGGTATATGTTAATTGATTGTGACAGTGCACCTATTGGAAATAGAATGTATTTTCTTCATATGCCAAATATTGTAAAAAATTATGTCAGCAGGAGGAAAATGGCAAAAATTACAAATTCTAAGGCAAAAGTCCAGAATGACACCTGGAAATAATACATAATGCATGTTTTATGCTTTGATGGCTGTGGGATCAAAAATTGCAATTTGAATAGGTTTCAATGGAGCATTTTGTTTTATTTTTAGATTTATTGTAGGAGCTGAGCTGGAAATGGACAGATTAAACAAAAATACACAATCTTGCCAAAATGTATTCCATATGCATGAACACATCCAAAATGATCAAAGTGTGTAAAATGTGCCAAACAGTCCCTAAGGGTTAAACTTAGGCAGTCCTCCTACTTGTAGGGATGTGTAATTGTTGCAAAAATGATCTGATTATCTCCTTGGATATTGTTATTATTTCCATGATGTCTTTTTAAAGATAAAAACTGCAAAATACAAATATTTTCAGTGACTTGCAACAAAGAATGACCATGTTCTCAGTGTAGCCAGTTCCTTACTGGCAACAAGTCTATCAGCAGGGCAGGTTACACAGCCAAGAAGCAAAAAACTGAATTATTTTCGATAATATATACTCTTATCCATTATACCACCTGAATATGTATGTTGTGGTGCACAGGGAGCTGGGGCTGGATGAGCTGCTGAGGCACTGTGAGACCATCATGCAGAAGCTGCGTTACCCCGAGAAGGAGCCATGCTACCAGGCGATGGCTGGCACCGCCCTCTTCACCCAAACGGCCTTCGACATGCTGCAGAACCACAGCAGGTAGAGCGGACTGCAGCTCCCACAGCGCTCAGTCACAGAGAGAGGGCTGCTCTCAAATGCCTTTATCTTAATCCTCCCCACGCATACCTTCCAGTGTTGCAATAGTCCTGTGTTGCACAGCAGCTGAAGCACAATGCCAACATAAGTCTGACAAGTTAGGTGGTTGTGTGCTGTAAAATGTCTTATTTGAATCATTTTACGTTAATTAAACTCATCAAATTTGATAATTTCTCAGTGTTTTGCTCTAGAAGAATGTGTGTATAAAGCAAAAAAAGCATGGAAGAGCATTTCTAACAGTAGACAGTTGCATACCTTATTTAGAAACTCTGGGATGCATCTTTGAGTTTAATGAAGGTCTGCCAGGGACTAATTCTCTATGGTTTTTATCCCTTTGAAAACTAAATTGACAATAGTTTTTGAGTGCAGCATTCAAACATCTTTCACAAGCTTTCAGACCTTTCAGATGGGAGCAGATTGGTTTAATTTCTTTCAAATTCGTGGAAAAAAGGCAATAAGAATGATGCAAATTGCAAGAAATTAGTTAAAGGTGACAAGAAATGACCTAAAAAGTTGCAAAGAGTAAAAAACAGAGTATCAAAACAAAGTAAAAAAAAAAAAAAAAATAAAGACAATATTTATAATTATTAGAATTATATATTTAAAACTATGAAACAAAAATTATGTATTTGTATTTATAATTATTTACTTGCTATTACTTTTTTATAGTTCATTTCCTTTTTTTTTTTTTTTATTTATTTATTTATTTATTGTCTTCTGTTTTTTTCTTGTAGGCCTAACTTTCTATTACATTTTTTGGATTATTTTTGGGTCATTTATCATGAAGATGCTTGTTGCCTTAATTCCATGTCACTGAAAGAAATCAACACAGGTGCTCGGGTTTATGAGGGTTGAATGTGTAATAGCAACCACTTACAGGCACACAGTTTGTTGTAATAAATCTGAATTGATGTTGGCAGCTATATTTTAGATCTTTTCTGTATTTTGCAGGATCACAGCAGCTGTGGAGAAAGTGGAGCTGCTGTGGCAGCAGGCCTTTTCTAAGGCCCGTCTCCAGCTGCAGGTGTTCCAGCTGCGAGAGGACGCTCTGCAGGTGAGCTGCTGCACACTGTTTGGGTCTGAGGGTCAGAGTATAAAAGAGCAAAGATTCAAAGGTTTTAAGACTACAATCCTTGAATATTGAGACTCATGCAAACCCTAAAAAAACTTGACAGGTGCGTGGGAGGAAAACTTCCATAGGATACGAAAAAGGGAGAATTTCTGCACACTGACCAAATACTTGCAAAAATAAAAACAACTTGATGAAGGTCTGAACACCAAAACATTGTTCATTGAATAAAGGCTTTTTGCAAGTTATTGGACACGTAAAAACTACAATCCTCTGATTCCCTTTCAAGTACAATGATGGTTTGTTAGATTTAATCATCTAACACGTTCACTGTACACTTTGTATATGTGCGTGTATATATATGCCAGGAAGATTTGATTTGTTGTCTCTATGAACTGACAGTGTTCACGTCTGCTTTCAGATCACAGAGCAGATAAAAACTCTTCTTCAGGAAAAACTCCAGCCGTACAAAATCGAGATCGCCAGGGATGCTGCAAAGGCGGCCAAACTGGTGGCTGAATTTGAGGCGTCCATTTACACTCCTGCTATGGTACCCGTTCAGTTTTATTACCAACACGTGGCCTGTTGCCTTTGTTTTTTGTGCAGCTCAGTCAGATTGTATCGTGGTACAGATTTTCATAAACGAGAGTCTAAAAGTGCACTTAAAGGTGTTGTTTTCCTGATTAGATGTCACATATCATTCTCACATCACCCTCCCCCCAGGCCCTGGTTCGCTGTGCTGAAGATGTGATCCACACCGTGGCAGAGATCCTGCTGCTGGACGGACAGAGCAGGGAGCACTGGGTTCTGGATGTGGAGAGGCTGAAGGAGAAACTCAGCTCTGCCGTGCACTTCATTCTCCAAACCCTCAGAGCAGTTTCCAACTACCATCACTATTACAACAAGGCAAGTCGGCGGCATTGGGGGACATTTTGAAGGGGTCGTTCCTGCAGTGATTTGCTGTAGCCATATCTAGAGATCACCCATTAACTGCAGTGTCTATTAGGAGTCGACAGATTATCTGTGTGGCCAGTTATTGGGGCCAATATTTGCCATTTTGCCGATTAGAGTTAGGTTGTTGTTTGCATGTGAGATGTTTTACTTAAGCTGCAGTTTAAGGTGAAGCGCTTGAAGTGTAAGCTCTGAAAAGGGTTAAGGCGTCTGGTGGCGAGAAAGCATTTAAAGTCTGTAGCTTCAAGTTTAAGCCTGCAGGCAGTTACATGGCAGCTAAACTTTCAGTTGTCTAAGCCATGAGAACAGTTCAGCTCTCAAGTGAAGGATGAGAAATAAGAATGTGTGAAATGTCAGTTGAGTTAAAAATTCAATAGCTTTTATGGTTTACAGATGAAGTTGAAGCACTGGAGGTATGTAAAGTGTCAGTTGTTAAGTAAGTGGTGATGGAGGGCCTTTTTCGAGGTTGAATGTTGACTGTATGTCTCTGAAAATCCAAATCTTGACTGTGTTTCCTGTTTCTCTTACAGGCGAGCAGCTGGTACCGTGAGGTCCTGGGTGCGAACGTCCTGCAGCTGCTGCTGTCGGGGGTTAATGGAGACGGTTTTCCCACACTGAGGCAGAGGAGGACCTTGGGCTCCATCCCCTCATGGAGGTACAAACTGTCTACTTTCCTGAAGAAGAATCCCCCTCCAGACATGGAGGAGCTGGTTTATCTGGCTCATCTGTCGAATACCATCCCTGATGATGAAGTCCAGGAGGCGGGCAAGCGGATGTCTCAGCGGTGAGAGAGCACTGAGTTTCATGTGAGAGGTTACAGCACATGATTCATCCTTTCTCACTTGAAACTTCTCTTTATTTTCTATTGGGAGGAGCAACTTTAAATGGTGTATCTTGTATTTATTAATCTTTTAAAAGAAAACGTGCCTCTCAGACGTGAGGGCCCTTGAGTTGGACAGGCATGTTGTCTTTAAAACTTTTTTTGGCAATTTTTTTTTTCCCCAATTAAATTTATTTATTTATTTATTTTTGCTTTAAAACTTTTGGGGTTTTTATTTCATTAGAAATTATTGGGTTTTTTTTTGTTGTTGTTTTTGATGAACCCCCCCCCCCCCCCCCAACAGATTCTCTGTGATTTTGTACCTTGAACCTTTTTTTTTTCATAACAAATTCTTGGCGATTTGGCGAATTCAATTTTTTTGGGGAATTTTGTTTTTCTTAAAACTTTTTGGTCATTTAGTTTTTCTTTGAATTTTTTTTTTTTAATTTTGTTTTTTTTTTTTCTTTAAAAAATTATTGCTGATTTTTTTTTTTCTTTCACATTTTTTTGTGATTTTGAAGGAAAACATGCACTGCCCCACCAAAAAAAAAAAATAGTATAACTAAAACTAGCATAAATAACAAATGGACTTTCTTGTCTTCACTTGGGAGTTGAGTGCAAAGACTTTGGATTTGTAACTTTCAAAACAATGACTTGGTCCCATTTCTGGTACTGTTACACCAGTTTAACAGTGTTTGTTTTTATTTATCCATCAGGTGTGCGACTCTGAGGAAACTGCTGATGTCTTCAGGGCCTGTGGCTGTCAGTGACCTCCAGATGGCCCTACAGTGGCAGTACGAGCTGTTGCGGAGCAGCCATGTCGATAATTCCTCTGACGGTGCCACAGAGAGAACGGCTAAAGATGTTGAAAGCTCGCTAAATGTGAAAATGGAAAGGAAGCAGCTCGTCTTCTCGGAGCGTCTCATTCGGCTGCCGTTTCTAGGACGGTGGCAGCTGAGGACAAACCCCCCTCCCTCAGCTCCTTCGACTCCGGCTTTGATGGAGCTGGGAGCAGCCAGCTGGAGGCCTGTGGAGGGAGGGAAGGACTGGAAGGTCTGCCTAGACTGGCTGGGACCAGGGAATCTGTGAAACCTGCTATGATCCAGCCTCAAATCCACACTGAGAACCTCTCCAGTGTTTCAGACTCTGAAGATCACGGAGAGGAGTTTGACCTGGGCTCTGTGGGAAACTCCTCCAGGGCCAGCATTCAGATCATCCCCAAAGTAACCACAGATTCCCTTAATTTCGAGATTAAAGTGAAGCGCTCAGCTGCGCTACCCAATAACCCCTGGCTTAGCTTGCCTGTAGACGATCTGGAAAACTCGTACACAGTGACCATCACGCAGAACCCAACACCTCAGAGAGACCTGCAGCTCCTGGATCCCTCTGACCCTTGCATTGAAGCCAACCAGTCCAGCAGGTCTCGAGATCAGCCCACACAGACGGAGGTTCTGAGCAGCGCAAAGCCCAGAGAGCCTCAGGACAGGGACTGGACTCTACAGTTGCAAAGCAGTTTGGAGGATCCTGAACTAAGTCCCATTCGCAATGTCCTCTCCAGCACCATTACAGAAACGGGAAGAGACAAGTCCATGTGCACCACAGAGGGAAACCCGACTCTGCTCTGGGATTCTTACGATCTCCATGACCAGAATCAGGATGCTGTTGATGGGTAAGGCATCTTTTTCATCTGCCACCACAAACAGGTTTCCTGCAGATCCTCAAAAATTTTATAAGGCATTGAATTCATTAATGTAAAAAAAAAGGCCTTTATTGGTATTAAATTGACTTAAATTCATTTTTAAAATGCTCAGACATGGGAAGTCAGAATTTTTTTAATTGTTTTTTTTTTAATCTCAGATGCCATTATTGTAAAATCTCAAAATGATCAGCAACATCCATGTTTTGTTAAATAATTAAATACATTTCTTTTCTTAAACTTGTCATGATGGGAATTCAGAAACCGTCCAGAAATGCCAGATATTTCCCACTTCGATTGATAAACTGAATAGATAGTTTTATGATGATATAATATGTTCATTTTCTTCCATGTGTTCCACTCTAAAAATGATTGAGGGTTTTTCAACATTTAACATCTAACTTTTTTTCAAATGTCACGTTTTTATGCTACAATACGTAATTGATCAAATCAATCTGATCTGATCAGCTCTGAACGACTGACAGATCAGTTATCCACCCTGCGAGTGACAAACTGCTGCTATGGAAGAAATAGCTCATAAGAAACTCCACCTGGGCTGCTTTCACAGGCCTGCAGAAACATCCAAATTAAGAGAGGGGACACAGAGTGATACAAAGAGACATAAACGTTAAAAAGGGAAAAAAAAAGGGAAAGTTTGTTCTTTGACTTTAATTTGCCCAATAAAGTGGATAAAATTAGCACTGATAGCATTAGGACTGGCTCCAACATAATGGATGACATGGCATAAAAAAACAAAGCTGGCTAATGATATGCTTCCCATTGGCCTTACTAGTTACTACTGTAGTTAGTATGCTAGGTAAGTGGGCTTACTGAAGTTAGCTGCTCATATTAAAGCAGGTAAACTCAGTTTAATCCACTCCTTACATTGTTGCTCTTGGGTTTGGGGCTTTTGTAAAGCCGTGAAAATACTCAGAATACAGTTTTCTATTGGGGCAACAAATCCCTGTGATATGTGTTGAAATCCAAAGCTTCACAGACCTGCCAGAGCTAAAAGACATTTTCACAGCAGATTTTTGGTATATCATAGCAGCAAAAGCACAGATGTAACTCTTAACAAAATAACCATGACATGAGCTGTTCATACCACAACAATTAAGGCTACAGCAACAACACCAATGACTGAATTGACTTGATTCTTGATTCAAGATCTGCATTATCCTTACTATGTAAGGTGCTGTAGATGTTTATGAGTTGGAAACATTTAGAGACTTTTGCTTTTGGTCATTTTTAAAATGTTTTTTGGTTACTTGTCACAGATGAAGCAAAGTGGTTTCAGATGGTTAATTTGGCTAAGAGAAAGTACCAAATGGCACTTTTCCTGCTTTTCTTTTCCAGTGAAATCGATCTCTCCCTAACTGACTGGGAGGTGAAGGAGCAGGAGGATTTGAGGAAGGTGGAAAAGATCCTGGACAGGGCTGATGAAATACTCGAGGTAAGAGGTGCGGATGATTGCTGCCATTAAGGGCTGCAGCTGGTGAAAATTTTCACTTTTGTAAAATCAATCACACACACACACACACACACACACACACACACACACACACACACACACACACACACACACATACAAGCATGTGCATTATAAAAAAGCAAGACTTTGTAAAAAATTAAATATTAAAAATGCTACCGTAAATGAGGAAACACCAAAGGCAGGATAAAAACTAAAGATAAATAGATAAAAAAAAATAAATAAATATAATAATAAAAACTATAAAATAAACAAATGAAATAATGAAATGACATACCATCTGGTAAAACGGACTAAAATGTATCAATAAATAGTCAATAAATATATAGGTAAAGTTCAATTAAATGCCAAACTAAAAGGGTAGATCTTAGTAAATTTAATGATTTTTTTAGATGATGTGACCAGCAGTCTAATAATCGTGTTGCTCTACAGAAAGAAGAAAACGTCCTGGCTCAGGAGGCGGTGCTGGAGGCTCTGCTGAGGTCCGAGGACAGACACAGTCAGTGGCCGCTGTGGGACAGTGAGGACCAGCTTGGTGTGGTACGTTAAGCACGCTGGAGATCAGGTCAAAAATGTAATACTATGTTGGAAGGCCACTCATCAGTGACCTTTAGTCATATATTGCAAATAGATTTTATCAGATGGGTTCAGTATTTTCCTTTTCCTTAATCCTCTAGGGTATTTTCTAAGATTCTTGTATGATTTGCACAATGCTTCTCAGATCAAAGTACTGGCCAAAGTGAAACTGTTAACAGTAGTTAGGGGTTTTTTGCACTACTGAAAGTGGTGCTGTTTTTGATCATTGGTCATCCCATCATCTTTTAATTACTCCAACTAGAAGATTTCTTTTTCTTTTTTTAAAATATAAAAGTACATAAGAAATTCTAAAGAAAACAAACAAATTTATAGAAAACAAATCCATATTCTTTCATGGATATGCACCACAATCTACTCTGATTTACAAGCAGCCGGTTTGCTCTCAGACACCCATACAGTGTGTAAGTGAGTCTCATGCACATGATGTGTGATTTACTTCACGATCTGTCCACAGTAGCAATGTACTCCATGTAGTCTCTCCACTTGGTTCAGCTGAAAGAGATTTGTTCATAAGATGCAACTTTTTGTCAACTCTGCGAAGCACTCCTCAAAAGAGGGCTCACCTGGTTTCCTCCACTTTCTCATTATCATTTGCTTTCCCTCCATTATACTGGTATGAAATAAGCCCTTGGCTCCACAGTGAGATATCATTTTTGGGTTACTGCCTCTGGCAAAATTCAGAGTTAGTCCAGTTTTTTTTTTAATGCATTCATGAACCTTTTACCGAATAGTTCTGGGTCATGGGACATTCCCAGAGTAGGTGCCCTAATAGGTCCCCTTTAAAGAAAGATACAGTACAGACTACAGTTTGCATTTTTCACAGGATATTGCAAAAGAGGTAACCTGGACATACCTGTTTTGAACACGGTGCACTTTATAGTTACTTTGAGTACTTGTTTAAGACAGGTCAAATATGAGTCATTGTTGACTTAGGTAATGGTGGAGTAGTCGGCACTGCCAGACTTGACTTATACAAAGGGATTCCTGTTGGTTTCTGTCCACTTTCATAAGTGTACCTGTAAAACGCGTGCTTTGTTTGTCAGTCACTGTGGCCACAGAACAAATGTCTGCTTTCATAGAACTACAGTTTAGACACCCACGGAAAACCTGCAGTGTTTATTCAATAAGCTTTACCTGCCTCTGCTCATTTTTTAGATGTCCTCCAGCGAGCTGGCTGAAGCCGGTGTTATCGGCCTCGAGGATTACCTCGATCCCGCAGAATCCGACAACCTCAGTGAACCCACATCCACCATATCTGCCAGTGAAACTAAAGCTTCTGAAGATGACATCCACTGCTTTGAATCTGCCACGGGAGCAGACGCAGTGCCATTTTACAGGAGGCCGGACCTGCTGACGGAGCTGAGACAAGTCCAGGTCCTAGATGAGCTTATCATGGAGGAGAACATAAAGATTCATGAACTCAGAAAAGAAAACCCCAAGGAGGAACTCTCTGAGAGTGATCCTCTGGATACAAACGGGCCGTCGAGTTTTAGCAAAGAGAGGGAGACTTTTCGATTACAGCTGGAAAAGGAGAAGAAGGAGGTGGAGAAGCTTGAGAAGAGTTTGGACACAGAACGTAAAGCAAAGAAGCAAAAAGACAGAGCTAGAAAGGTTGTAAAATGTTCTATAATGGAGGGGCCACAAGTGAGAATAAGGAGGACCAGGCACTGTGTTATGAACTTTTATCAGGTAGTTTGACCAGATCACAGAGAAAACATTTAGCTTTAGTCCAGAAAGATTTAGTCCAGAAAGATTCTCAGGCCCATGATACTTTGGTCCAGGATGATTCTCAGGCCCATGATACTTTGGTCCAGGATGATTCTCAGGCCCATGATATCCATAAAACTGAAGATATTCAGGTAGTCTTGGGTCCTGATGTTGCCGAAGAGGCTGAACCACAAGACTTGCTTCAGCTTCCAGATTCACAATGTGAGGATGATTGCTCCAAAGCTGAACCATCAGCATTTAGTGAGACTACCTTGAATAGTACCTCTGATTTGAAGCAACCTCTTGAAGAGTCTGGAATCCAACTCCAGGGATGTATCGATGGGAACAACTTGAGTAGATCTGACGAAAACGCTTCTTTAACGTCTGAAACGAGGCCTGATGACGGAGTGTTTGACCCAGGCGGTAAATCACGCCCTCCTCCTGTGCCGAAGCCAAGAAAGATTTCACTTCTTGTCAACAACAAGCTCGTCGAACAAGAGCCTCCTCATTTCACAGAGCCGCAGAATCCGGCTTGCCCCACAATTGCTCAAGATCAAGACTTTGCACAACTTGATGCGCTGCCGGAGAATGTGGCTCCAGCCATCAGTCCTGGCTTTGTTCTCAATCCAAATGTGAAGGAGCACAGCAACAACAACAATAATAAGCATTCATTAGAGCAGATGAGTGAAAAAAGCTCTAAAGATGAAGAGGATGCATCAGCAGTGCCTGAACGTTTGCTGCAGACGGATTGGCAACCAGCAGAGGAAGTCCAGACTCTGGAAGATGAGCACCCACAGCAGCCGCCGGCCCCCCAGCTGCCTCCTGAGGAGTCTCTGGAGAAGACGAGCCGAGCGAAGACGAGCCGAGCGAAGACGAGCCGAGCGAAGACGAGCCGAGCGAAGACGAGCCGAGCGAAGACGAGCCGAGCGAAGACGAGCCTGATGATGTTCAGAGCTTTGAGGACATGAGGATATCAGGCTCTGGGTCACCTGTGATTCAGACACAGCTCAACATCAGCACGAGAAAGGTAGAACTGTCTAGGCCTTAGTTTAGATCTCTGAATGCATCTCAGGTGCATCGAACTACACTTAAACCCAGTCTAGGGTTAGAGGTACAGATATCTTTCTGGAAAATGAATTTGGTAGAAATTAAAGCCACCTATTAGAATATTACTTCAGTAAAAGTCTTAAAAGTGTATTTACAGTAGAAAAGTAAAAAGTAGAGTTACGATATTAATTGTACTTAAAGTCTCCGGGAACCCAAATCACCAAAAACTCTCTTAATATGTAATTGAGGGTCTTGCATGCATAATAAAAAGCATGTAAACAAATCAGACATTAGCCTCAATCCAAATTTGAAACATTATCATTTTAGGTTTTTCAGTTTTGTGAAGCTGGGTTGATTTGGTCACTATTCTGCACACAGTTGCTGCAGCAGACTGTTGCCAGGAAACAACTCCTGTGTGCAACTCCCTCTAAAACCACCAGCTCAATTTTGTTTTTTTAAGTGTAGTTTGGCCTTTTGTTCACACAATAACGGCGTTTTAGAGGGCCTGGAAACACAAACTTTTGAAACTGGGTTCCAGAGTGAAAACCTTTTGAAAACACCGCCCCTTGTGTCACCGTGTCAACTGGCAATGCACAGATTCTGTGACAGTGCTGGCGTCACGGCTGCGATCTGCTCATGTACGAGGTGATTTTCTAAGGTGTGTCATTATAAAGTGACACCGCCAACCACTGGCCTGGCATGCATACTTATGCAAAGCGCTTTTTGTTGGAAAGGAAAGGAAAGATTTTTCCGTTTTTAGTAGGGCCATTTAAAGGTCGTCTGAAAGTGGCCTTAGTCTGTATGCTATTTACAGTAGAGGCTATATGGAATATGGTCTCATTGCACATACAGAGTTAAAACAGTCATGAGCCATAAGACTGTCAAAAACCTGATTGTGCATAGAGTTGCCAACACTGTTAGCATCCACATGTTCATTTATTTTTCTTTATATGACTGCAGGTGACAGATTTCAAGACCCCCATAGTGCTGGACACAGGGTCTGGTTTGATGAAAGCAGGATTCGCGGATCATGACCTCCCAAGTGTTATATTCCCAACAATTATTGGGATGCCAAAATACGAGGTAAGGGCGTAAACTGAATGTATTACTCTTTGTTCTTTACAAAAATGCTTTCTTGTCGTGATGTGGTTTTGTCTCCGTGCAGCCTTTGTGATCAGACGTTGTGTCTCTGCAGGAAGTAATGAATGGAAGTATTGACAAGGAGACCTACATCGGACAAGAGGCTCAGCACATGAGAGGAGTCCTGATGCTGAAGCATCCCATAAAGAACGGCATCATTCGGAACTGGGATGACATGGAAAAGGTAAGCAGGGCTGTGTATGCCTGATATCACTTCAAGTAGAATTAGAGTGTTTCTATGAAAAAAGCAGGTTTGGTTTTTTTCATTTTTCAAGAGAGGGGGGGGAAACCTTCAAACAGCCGGAACCACCTGCTTTATGTTCATAGTTCGAGTAGATTAGATCCAGTGAAGCTCATATACGTTCGATATCAGGGTGCTGCTTTGGCTGTGTTCATGCATATGGCAATTTGGCAATACTGTATTTTTTTGTTTAATCTTGGGATTTCCATCTCAGCTCCTACAGTAAGTCTAAAATACACAGTGAAAATTTAATAGTTACATTCAGACTGTTAAGTGCAAAAAATGCTCCATTGAAACCCATTCAAACTGCAGTTTTTGATCCCACAGCCATCAAAGCATAAAGACATGCATTGTATTATTTCTGGGTGTCATTCGGGGTTTTTGCCTTGGAATTTATCATTTTTACTATTTTCCACCTCATGATGTCACTTTTTTACCATATTTGGCATTATTGGGGGTTATGGCATTATGAGAAAAAACTGGCATTTAAAGGGTTTAAATTCTGAAGATTAATGAATATTTGAAATTAGGACTGATGTTGGTTAGGAATAAACTCAATGAAACCCCTCTTAAAACCATTTCAGGTGCCTTAAATGATAAGAAAATGTGGAGATCGAGTAGCTGCAGTCGCCTTATTTAGCAGCAAAGAGTGAAGGCGGGCTATATTTTTTTTTCTGCAGTGGCAAAGTTTTCTTTGATTTTCTATCTTGTGGTACCTGCTTCCTCCTAGCTCACAAACTGCCAACATATTTGGAGGAGCAGGATGAAATGGTTTGTGACTTTGAAGTGTCTTGTTACATAGATTTACTTATAAACAGAGGGCTTTGATTTTAGATTTGGCATCACACGTTCCAGCAGCTGTGCGTGGATCCAGACGATCACCCCGTCCTGCTGACAGAGGCCGCCATGAACCCGCTGGAGAACCGTCAGCGCACGGTGGAGATCATGTTCGAGTGTTTCAATGTTCCCTTCACGTACGTGGCCATGCAGGCGGTGCTGGCACTGTACGCAGCGGGGAGATCCTCCGGTAATTTGGCCAGTTAATCTGTCTTTTAATACAGTTTACCTAACCCTTAAAAATCTGGACAAATTGACTTGATTTCTTTTAACAGAACATAAGAAGCAGGAAATGAGCAACTTAAAAAGAAATGGCTCAGAAATTAGTAAAAAAGTACATTAAAAATTTCCTTAAAATTTGTCTTTAAAAAAAGGAAAAAGAAAGTTTGAAAAAACAACAACAACAAAGAAATGACCTGGAAAAAACGCTTAAAAAATTAGAATAATTTTGAAACACAATTGTATATATTTAATTGTTTCTGATTATTTAAAGCTTTTTTTTCCTTTTTTTCCCTTGACATTTTTGCATAGCTTTTTTAAAAATCATTTTCGAAATCTACTAATTTCTTACATTTGTGAAACGTATAACCAACTAACTGATTACATTTTCACATTTGACATACATGTTTTTCGAAAGAAATCGCACTACTTTGCTCAGAGTTGAAAGGTTTAAATAATTGTAAATAAAAAACGATGTCGCTCCAGGTTTCAAAGGGTTAAACCACCTTTTTAAAGCCTCATTTCCTTCTTAGATCAAAAAGAAAATATGATGATTGTTCTGCCTTTTTTTGCTTGTGTGCAGGTGTGGTGTTTGACTCTGGAGACGGAGTGAGCCACAGCGTGCCCGTGTTTGAGGGATACAGTCTCCCTCACGCGGTGCAGCGCTTCCCTCTGGCTGGTGTGGACGTTACCATGCATCTTAAAAAGGTACCACTGGCTGTTTTTTTGCGTCTTACACAGTTCAGGGGCGGTGATGTCGATGGATGACACTTCAAATCGGCACTTTTGGGTGAAGATATGAGGTCTGAAAAAATCTGGTGAGATCATTGAGGGGAATATTTAACCCTTGTTGCACAGGGTCAGTTGAAGGGTCAGTGGACGTGTGGACGTGTGGACATGCATTGTTGAATCTGTCTTTGGTCATACTTTGATCACTACATATTGCAATACTGATAACGACTACAACAATAACTTTAATTGCTTTTGTCTTCTTTTGTACTAAAACCAGTATTGTACACATGTCAAATATAAAGTACAAATATATGTTATTGTATTTTTTGGGGAGTTTTTTCCCCCCTCCGAACCCTCTTTGTAGTATGGTAGAACAGAGAAACACAACAGCTCTTTATCCTAACACACACCTCAAACCCCAAGAAGTAATTAAAACAAAAATAACAAAAAACCTCTGAGAAAAACAGCATTGAAAACATAGTCAAGACACTTACTCCAGGAAATAATATGCAGTGAGGATCAGATTTGGTCCAGAGAGGTCCGATATTCACACAGGAAACGATAGGCTGCCATGTTTTGTAGAAACTGACAGATGAGCCTCTCAGGGAATATTTCACCTTTTTTTAGTGATAAAAAGTGTGCTAAAATCTTATGATATTGCCCTTTTCTGACTGTTTTTTATTTCTCTAACAAGTCTCCTCCTAAAATATTTTACGCAGCTTATACGTGTAGACGTGGTCTATCTATAAGTCTATAAGTTCTTAATAAAAAAAATAAAAATAATAAAGATTATCTAAGCAGCAGGGGGAATTGAACTGTCTTAATGTGTGTTCTGTACCATAAAATCCTGTCCAGAAAAATAAAGAGGCATTAAATCAGACAACCAGGATGTGGCGGATTTAGGATTCGGTCTTTTTCAATGTAACAAGACACGTCTCCAGGCAAAGAGTGAAGTCAAAGCAACAACAGAGTTTCTTAGAGAGACTGACCAGTGCAGGGGGGGACCCCAAAGACAGCTATCAAGGGGCCGTGTTAAAAAGTGATATTAAAGACTTTACTCAATGTATTAAAGAAAAATACCAAAACTCTGCTTATTCTGGACAAGAGAAGAACAGTAACTGTCAGTTGAGCATTTTGCCGTGTCTCTGCTCTCAAGCTCCTGCAGGAAAAAGGGGTGTGCATGCGCACCACAGCAGAGATGGAGATCGTGAGGGAGATGAAGGAGAAGTGCTGCTGTGTGGCTCTCGACTACGAGGCCGAGCTGAGCCAGGGGGGGCCGTCCAGCAGAGATATGCATTACACCATGCCCGACGGACAGATCGTCACACTCAGCTCCGAGAGGTTCAGGTAACTGTGTGTCTGCACAGCGTGTCCTGCTTTACACGGAGACTCTCTTCAATGAATGGGCTCCTGACGGAAATCAATATTAACGCTAGAAAAGTTAGAAAAGCGAGACTTTCTGTACTGTGTATCGTTTTTTTTTTTTCTTCAAAAAAGGATTTCTATTTCCACACTTCTCTTAAAACAACAAAAAAAAGAAAATTAAATCTGTGTCACGTGAGATCAAAAAGTTAGATTTGGGCCATGGTTGCTTGTAAATGTGGCCTAAGATTGGAAAACAACCCCTAAATATTAACCCTTTGAAACATTGGCAAATTGGTTTTATTTTGTCAAAAACATGGAAGGATGGCAATGAGCAACTTAAGAAAAAAATGGCCCAGAAATTAGCAAGAAAATAATAAAAAGCACAAGAAAATTAGGAGTAAAACTAACACAGAAAAATGGAAAAGTAATAAACAAAAATGCAAATTACCTGAAAAAAAACTGCTTAAAAATAGCAAGAATTCTGCAAAAATAATTTTAAATACACAATTATGTTAATGACATGTCGAGGTCATTTTCTACATCTTCTAATTTCTTGCATTTTGCAGGACATTTCCTCCCATATTTTTTAAAAGAAATCCGTTTGCTCAGGATTCAAAGGTCTAAATGCTTGCGAAAGAGAAGAGAAGAGAAGTGATGTTGATCCAGGTTTCAGTGGGTTCACATGTCCACATAGTTTTTCATTTATGATGTAAGATGCTACTTTGAGCTAAAGGCTGAGGAACAGCTGCGAGCACGGTGCGAGACTCACTGCGGCTCATACTACCTCATGTGCGTAGAAAAATTAAGCAAAAAAGAAGTTCGCCTGCAAAATTACAGCCGGGTTAATGACACGTGGGCATCGGCTGATTTTGTTCTCACCTCAGAAACAGCTGATCGGCTGTTGGTCACGCTCTTCAAACATGTTGAAACACGTCAGTGTGTGATGATGTCACAGGCTGTTGTCTCTTCCGGCAAGATTAAATATTTACATATTAACAGCTGCTGGGACAGAAATCAGTCTTACACCCCGCATGCTTATTAATAGGTGAGCAGTTAACCAGCTGGCTGCAAATGAACATACAGTATTCCCTATTTCTATAAAATAAAAACTGGGACACTCAATTTTCATAGTTTATTATTTTAATAATAGTTGATGAGGATGAAAGGGTGTCAGTTCCATCGTTTTTTTTTCATACATTTGATCAACTAATTAGTAAATTAACGGCTTAAAAAATTCTCTATAGCCTTATCAAATAATTACGTTTTGAATATGTTTCAGATTTAGTCACAAGATGTGTATTTACAAATTCAGGTAAGAAACTACTGATGAATCACAGATTTGTGCGTAAACACGGGAGTAACACGTAACTTGTGTTGAGTTAACTCGTGCTACACCTTTAGGCCACAACAGTAGTAGAAAATTTAATTTTTTGTAATTTCTCAAAGTGGAAAACGGCCTTTAAAAGAATTTCTCACCTGGAGCTTCTGGCCAGTGTGCTGAGCCTGTTGGCCACAATTTAGATCATTCAATCAGACTTCACCGTCAAACTGAACATCCAACTGCAACTGATCTGGCTGAAAACAGTTTTAAAATGATTCAGGGGCCACCAGTTTGGGGCCTAATCTGTACGGTGTCTGCCTGGCTTCGGTTTTGTTGAATAATGTTAAATTTCCAGCTGCAGATCCAGAGCAGCAGAGAGTTTTGTTTCTGCAGCTGCTGCACACATGTCAGACTACTGAGGATGTTTTCAGAGCAGAGCCGTTCAGAGCATGTTTTAGACCAGATTTTGCTAATAACTCCTAATCCCATACTTACAGAACTACACAGGCTCAGAGTCTTTCTGTTCCTCTCTGTGTAACACTTCAGCGGCCACTTTTCCGTCAGATATCGTGGAGTTATTTTATGGAAGGAAAATGTGCATATTCTTGTTTATCTTATCTGGATCAAGAATGATCCGTCTATAAGGGACGGCTGTGGCTCAGAGGTAGAGTGGGTCGCCCTCGGCTCCTCCGGGCGACATGTTGAAATATCCTTGGCCAAGATACTGAACCCCAAATTGCTCCTGATGCCGCATCATCAGAGTGTGCATGTGTATTAATGGTTACTAGCAGGTGGCACCTTGTACAGTAGCGTCAGCCACCAGTGTGTGAATGTGTGTGTGAATGTGTGTGTGAATGGGTGAATGTGACATGTCCTGTGAGAGCGCTATACAAGTGCAGTCCATTTACCATCTATGAGCAGATGTTAACTCTTTTTAAATGGTTATTTGCTCTTTAATTTTTTCACTTATACTGTGAAATTTTGATTGTTTTAGCAACTAAATGCATTGATGTTTTGATTGCCTGTATTTTACCTTTTTTTTCATTGTTTTCTGGGTGTGGTTTTCATATACACAAGTATAGGTTTCTACTAGCGGTCAACAGATTATGGGCCTGGCCGATCATCGGGGCCGATATTTGGCATTTTGCTTGTTATCTGTATCAGTGTTTTATTTTAACGATCACCGATAAAATTGATCTAATTAAATAGTGCAAAGAAAGTGTCAGCATGGGAGGAACTTCTTTGTGAAACCTCAGGGAGCGATTTTTATTCATTACTTTGTATTTCAATTTTCACTTGACTTTATAGAAGAAAGTTGTTGGGAACTTTATGATGTATAGGATGTTGGACAAACAAAGTTTTGTGTTGTAGTTTGTTATATTCCAAATTCTAAATATTGACAGAGATTTTCATTTTTATTGTTAATGCATATCTGTTCCAAACTATAGTTATCCATCTCATTAAGTACTAATAATCAGTATCGGCCCTGAAAAAACAATAGTTTCTACCCCCCCTCACACTTTTCTACATGTTCTGTGCCCGTTCTGACTGTATTATGTGAAACTGCCGCTGCCTCTCATAACAGCTCACTCAAACTGCTCTTCCACGTCCCCTCGCTCACTCAGGGCCCCCGAGATTCTCTTTAAACCAGAGCTGATTGGACGAGACCATTACGGGATGCACGAGAGCGTCTTCAAGTCAATCCTGAGCTCAGACATTGACCTGCGGCGCTGCTTCCTGGGAAACATCGTGCTGTCAGGTAACGGTTTGTTTCCGCTGTTACACAACAGTCAGAGATCCAGCTGTGAGAGCAAATCTAAACTAGCTCCAGTTTATTTCTGAATGTTTTTTTTTTGTTAAATCTCCCGCTGCAGGTGGGAACACTCTGCTGGCCGGCCTCCCCGAGCGGCTCCAGGCTGAAATCAAAGAGCTGGCTCCCACCGACATGGAGGAGTGCGTCTGCGTCACCAGCCCCAAGGACAGAGACTTCTCGGTGTGGAGCGGAGGGGCGGTGCTGGCCAGCCTGCCCACCTTCGCTCATGCGTGGATCAGTCTGGAGGAATACGAGGAGCACGGGCCGCAGATCGTCTTCAGGAAGTGCTTCTGAGTCGCAGCGCTCCTGTAATGTACCTACCTAAATTTACAAAGTGCAATATACACACAGCTCTGACACGGTGCCGTGGCTTCATCTGAGCCTACTCCTTTTCAAATATTTGTCTTTTTTTACGTATGGATGAGTCTTCAGTTTGACCTCATTGCGGATCCCCTGAGATCTTACAATCAGATTCCCGTCAGTCAGTCCATGTGATTGTCCTTCAAACTGTCCCTTTAATTGTCTTAAAATGTCCTGTTTTTGGAGTGTATGTCTGTGTCTCAAATTTAAGTCTATTCATGTTTGTGGTTCAGGGACTAGAATTGAAGCCGGACTTTAATGAACGTCTGCCAACCTTGTCTCCACGATAAGAGAACTCAATGTGCCGACCCCAAATATTAATATATATCTAATATCAAATTATGGTGTATATTTATACAAAAACTTAAAAGTAAATTTGGTTTTTACAACAATTTAAATGTAATCTAGTATAACAAATCTTTTTTTGTGTTTTAGACATGGTGAAAGTTGCTTTATTTAGAGTTGGTTCAGTGCAGCTGTGCAGCGTTCACATCTTCTTATAACAGCACTAAATTATCTTTATGATGGATTATTAGGGCCGCTGTTAGGAAAAATGATAGTTCTCATAATATCATGACATAATTCTTACAGGTTTCTTACAGGTTTGTCTTTTTTTTGTACGCGTAAGACAATGCGGAATATATCTTGTCCTATCAGTGGCCCTAATACACATCGAAGATAAAACATAATTGTATGTGAATCTTTCCTGTCAGAAAAGTGAACTGAAGAGGAGAAAATGTGGATTTGTGGGATGTGAAGTTCTAGTAAACAGTTATAAGTCATTTGTCATATTTCATAACATGTCGATGCCCCACTTGAGTCGAGTTAAATTTTGGGATGGATTGTATGTGGCTGTTTCAGAGAAGTCCAAGATGAGAGATGTGAAGTAGAGTATTGGTGTGGAGATGCTTGATCACCTGATCTCAGTCTGCTGAATGGTCAGGTGCTGTTGAATGCTTCTGCTGCAGGTGCATTATTTGTAGTGAAAGTTGAAATATTTTCTCTTTGAGTGCAATGTGTTTGTTTGTCCTAACGTATCTTCTGATTTAAGAGCCTGTGTGGATTTTTAACACTGCGCAGTAGTGTTGATTTGTGTGAAAGGTCTTCCAAAGGTGCCAAAACTGCTGCACTTCTCTCGACATTATGGATCCTGAAAACCCATCTGCCAACCCTGTATATTTCTACTTTTTTTCTTTTTTGCATGTATTTATTTTGTTGCATGCCATTTAGTTGCACCTTCTTTTCTTTTTTTTTTTTTTTTGCATGTGCTCTTTTGTCTGCGTGTTTTTTTTTTAATTTTTCTTAACTGCCTTCCCTTAAGGCATGGGGTTGTCATGTGACCTAAAGTTTAGCTCTTAAGTGGAAATCACCGTGAAATGTGACTCTTATTTCTTGTGTTACATAAGACTCAGTGTGCCCGGTTTACAGGCTGCAGTCTGAACGGGCTCTTAGTGTCCCGATCTCCTCCTCTACATGTACTGTAACAGTCTTAACTGAGTCTAGCAATTTTTCACCCAAACCATGCTATTTATGTCGTGTCTGTTTTTATAATAAATGTTTTAATAATCCTTGTTTGAGTGAGTTGTCTATTCCTGTTCATCAGGCAGACCTCGTAGTGGAGTTAATACTGAGTGTTTTCCACTGTAGTAGCTGCAGTAAATTCCTTTCCTTAGTCTGCCTCAGCAGGAAATAAATGGGAAATACTCCAGTAAGAATGGAATTTCTACTCGTCCCATCATATGCAGCCAGTGTTCAACGTTGATCATAATTTAAGTAAAATGCTGCTCTTTAAATTTAACCCTTTGAAACCTGGAGCAACGTCATCTTTTTGCACACTTAAAGTTAGGGAAAAAGTGTCGTATGTTTACTATAAGATTTAAAATTCTGTTACAAAATAATTTTAATATTTATGCACTTTTCCCAGATCATGTCTTTTTTTTTTTTCTTTTTTGGAACAAATGTTCAGGTACTTTGTACTTTTTGCATCTTTTTTTGTGGGTCATTTCTTGTTTTGTTGCTCATTGCCTTCTTGCAGTGTCTCTGAAAGATATCAAGCCAACTTCCTCAGGTGTTAAGAGTTCATGTAGAACTGTGTTTGGTCAAAATTGTTAAATTCAAATGCCACTGTTTAATAATGTATAGCTCATGGGTGGGGCGTTACAAGTGAAATCTCCAGTCATTGGTCTTGCGTGCAAAGAAGGTGCGATTTACTTGTAACTTTCAAATCTTGGTCCCATCTGATTCTGATTCTGATCTCACATTGTCCGAGCTGCCTCATTATGTGGGCTGAAAGGTTCTGGCAAAATTAGCTCTGATGTAATGAAAAAGAACTGACAAGATGGACTACTACTAATACTACTATTGCTGCTAAAGATTAAAATGTAATAAATGCAGCAGTGTATGCAAAGCATTTATCAATTCACCCTGTAGATTTTTACCAGAGCAGATATACAAACATGTTTCTTTTCCTGCACAAGAATTCTAATTATTTTTTTAAAAGAAAGTTGAAAAAAAACCAAAAACATTTAAAAACACTTAAAGTAATATTTTAATCATTTCATATGTAATTCAGCTTCTGTTTGCAACAACAGACATTGCTTCACTCTGGCGCGCTCTAGTGATCACTGACATGTAGTACATCAGCGAGGCACACAAGGCAGCGTTTCTATGGCAACCAGTTGTCAACGAGCTGGCAGCTGCATCGGTACCAATTAACTGTCGTTGAGTTAAATAACTTTGAGTAGAAATGTCTCGAGCTCACGCGGAAAGCGTAATTAAAACCATTATCCGTGAGATAGTGCAGGAGTGTGCGGTGAGAGGACTCTCGGTGTCGGACACTTTGGTGGCTTTCATGGTCAGTAAACCGGTGAAACGGTGCTCACTGCTGTCGGTCGAGCTAACGCTAACTAGCTAGTAACCGGAGCTAACGCTAGCTGGATGCTAATGCGTCACAGTTCAGTCCAGGTCATTTTCACACTGCTTGTGAGGCTTTAATGTAATTCTTTAACTTTCTTAAACTTTCCTCATTCCTCATAGACAGTGTGACAGTCAAAATAGTCTGAAACTTTCTCTCCTTCTTGAACCCAAGAGCTCCAAACACCATGGGCGGATAATAAGACAGTGGGTCCCTGGGTACAGATACGCAGAGGGCCCCACCACCTCATAGAAGCTAGACATACAGACACTTTACTTTTTGTTGTTTTTGAGTCTGTGGTTGTTTTGCAGTTTTTGTAGTCATTTGAGTGTCTGTAATATTTTCAGTCCCTGTGTAGTCATTTTGAATGGCGTTTTAGTTAGTTTGTGTGTTTTTGAAGTGGTTTTGGTGTCTCTTTGTAGTTATTTTGAATCTCTGTAGTTGCCTTACACGTCTTTGTAGTTGGTTTTGGTCTCTTTGTAGTCCTTTTGTATCTGTAGTTGTTTGTGTCTCTTCATAGTCATTTTATATCTCTTTATAGGATTTGGTTATGTAGTTATTTTCTGTTTCACTGTTGTCTTTTTGTGTACCTTTGTAGTTATTTTGTCTCTCTGTGGCTATTTTGTATCTCTTTGTAGATGCTTTAAAACTCTTAATAGTCATTTTCTCTTTCTTTGTAGTTATTTTATGTCTTTTTGTGGTCTTTCGCGTCTCTATTGTCTTTTTGTGTTTCTTGGTTGTCTTTCTGTGACTCTATTGTGTTATTTTGTGTCTCTTTGTGGTCTCTTTTTAGTCATTTTAAGCCTATTCTTGGTTATGTTAATTTGAGTGACATTTTGCAGATGAAGGCGAAGGGCCCTCTAGGCATTTGCTGGTAGGCCCCTCCATTAATCCATCCGTGTATTTGTGTATTTTTTTCTATTAAAATTTCTCTAGGTGAAAGCTGTTGTGCTGGACCCAAGAAATGGCTTTAATGTTGATCGAACACTGACCAAACAAGACATCCAGAAACTAGAAGAGGTGAGTTATTGTATTTGATTTTTGAAAATATGCTACAGCTAATACTTGTGACGTTAATGAGTTTGTTTTCTGAATGACTAAAGCAGGGATTTTAATAATACTGTGTCAATGTCATGTGGTCTTACCCCCATCAGATCAGAAGTTTTTAATTATTAAATTCTCCTCTATATTTTATTAATCCAGTCACCTGTAAATATTAACTGTTAATTTTATTTCCAAACATGATGTTTACAAACGTCGTACTGCTTGATTAAAAAAAATGGTGTTCACAATGTTCATACTGTCCCTTCTTGAATGAAGACCGTGTGAATACTGACCCTCCGACTTAACTTGGCGTGTTTCTAACCTCCATCTGCCATCATTCTTTCAGCTGTGTCTGGATAAACTAATGCAACAGTGCAGCCCATCCCTAGACACAATCAAAATGCAAGTGTATTTTGATATGAATTACACCTCCAGACGTAAGTTTTACTGCGTCAAATGACACTCAAACACGTAACATATTAATTCTTTGAAATCTGGATCAACATTACTTTTCTTGAGCTGTGTGGTGGTTTTATTTCTTTTGAAAATATTGGGAAGAAGGCAATGAGCCACTTGGCAAAGGTCCTGCAAATAGCAAGAAATAAGTAAAAAGTGACAGGAAAATTACCTGAAATTTTGCTTAATTAAAAAAGTCTATTATAAATTATGTCACAGAATTTCAAATTGTTATATAATTTAAACAGTTTTAGCACTTTTTTCCAGGTCATTTTCTTGTTTGTTTAATTTATTCAATTTTGCTCATAAATAGGTCATTTTCTTTTACCTTTTTGTTAATTTCTTGCTAGTTTTGGGGTCATTTGTCAAGTTGCTCTTTGCCTTCTTACTATGTTCTTGAAATAAAATAAAGCCAATATCCTGCAGTTTCAAAGGGTTAACACACTTCAGGCGAGCATACTAATTGGCTTAGTGTAGCTAATAATTTGCTGTTTGCTTTCAAATTAATTTTACATTTTCTATTTTTAACTTTGAAAGCACTTCATATTTACATCAAGAATATTTTAGAGAAAAGAATTCAAATTCCCGATAAGATTATGCTATGAATATCATGACTGAGCAGGTGCTTGTGTGTGTGCAGGGGAGTTTCTGGAGGAGATCCGTCAGCTGTTGGAGTCCAGGCTGAGTCCCGTGAGCAGAGAGATCACCGACAGCAGAGTGAAAACACGGGAGGAGTTAGACGCTCTATACCGAAAAATCGTCACCTACATCCAGCTGCGCTCCAGCATGGGCTCACCCACAGATGTCCCCACCGTGCAAGAGGCTACAGGTAAAGGACAATTCCAACCATTTTAACCTCTTACAAATGATGCTCCAGTGTCTCAGTCAGTTCGAGACATGAGTGTGAACGGTGCCAGCTTAAGGAATAAACCAGTAAACTACAGCTAGCTTTTCTAATATGTTTGAACCCAACTACATGTTATTTTTAATGCAGCAGCTTACACAAAAATCTTTTGGAAGAAGAAGAGTTGATAATTATCAGTGAACTGTGTCCTGATTCTTGATTTCTTGTCCTCTTGTCTCATCCCAGCCGCCCTGCAGAGCGTCTTCCCTCAGACTGAACTGGGAACTTTCATGGTGCTCTTAAAGAGGGACAAGGAGCAGCAGCTCAGTGAGCTCTCCATGATCGTCTCAGGGATCCAGCTCTTCAACAAAGCCAGCAAGAAGGGAGGCGAGGACACCAACCTCCATGGACTAAGTACAGTACACTGGGAAAAACATTACCCGCAATGTACCAGCACATTAACATATTAGACAGACGAGGTGCTTTAGCAGAATATTTACATTAACGGGTAACTTAGATATTTTTCAACCTGGGCCCTATTTTCTCCTGGTTTTGTGTCTAAGTGACTAATGGCAATGAAAATTATTTTCTTAGTTTGAGAGCTGCAGATGGCAGCAGGCAAAACAGACTGCAATGTCACGATAGTGGGCAACTGCGCAAGTACGTCCATTTAAAGTTTTTTTTTTTGCCACTGACAGGTTGGCATTGTTATTTTATATGTCTGACTGCATTGTGGAAAGGAACCTGCAGAGATAGATCTTTTTGTTGGCTGACAGAGAGTAAATATTTGAAGTTTCAAAATATCAGACATAACTATGTCAAACTATGTCAAACAAGACACCAGTATCATTAACCCTTTCAAAGCTGAGAAAACTGCCTTGATTTCTTTTAAAATCATGAGAAGGAGGCAACAGGTAACTTAAGAAATGACACAAAAAATGGCAAGACATCAGTAAAACATAAATTTACCTGAAAATTAGCACACAAAAAAAAACAAGAAACAGACCTGAAAAAAGTGCTTAGAAAATTAAAAGTATCCATTTCCTGTAAAATATTAATTCGGTTGAAAAATGATACAGTAAACTAATTTTAAATATGTAATAACGACAAATAGAAATATAGTTTTATGGACATTTTTTTTACTTGCTTTAAAAAAACAAAACAACTACTAATTATTTTCAATATGCGGGACATTTCATGCTAAGTTGCTCATTGCCTTTTTTTTCCATTTTCTTCTGAAAGAAATTAAACCAATTAGCTCAGGTTCAAAGGTTTAAATATTTGTGAAAAGTGCACAAATGCAGCACAAGAAAACTGATGTGGATCCAGGTTTCAAAGGGTTACGTTTGTCTACAATAGAAGAATCCAGTCCATAGAAGTGTTTTGTTTATTCAGCCAAGAGTGTGAACGTTTCATTTTGTGTATTCAACTGCTAGGTTATCTTCCTCACTATGATCATGACTGCAGTTTATCATTATGGTTTTTCTTACATTCTCTCCACAGTGCCTGAAATTCTTAATGAAGCTCTTCCAGTCACCAGTAAAAGCATCGAAAACGAGCTAAGTGTGTCGCAGAGTTTGGCGTGGAAATACACAGCAGTGCTGGAGAGGCTCACGCAGCCTGACAGTCAGCCTGCAGACTGTGACGTGCCCATTGTCCTGCTCAAACAGGCTCTCTACAATGTCAGGCAGCACGAGGTTTTCCTCAAAATGTTACTGGTAAGACAATTATGATTTGTGTCAGTGCGGTATTTTTTATGTAGTGTAAATCTGTCACTATTATAATTTGAAGACATTCTTTTTCAAAGCTTATTATGTGAAAGAAGGCAGGTGAATTCATGTTTGATGTCTGAGTGAAATATGTATGCTAATATGTTTTTACCTTTACCACCAGGCTGATGCGCGTTCATGTGCCAAGCATGTTGAAATCCTGCAGACTGAGCTGTCGTCCCAGCTGAGGCTGCTGAAAGAAACTGTCCAGTCAAAGACGGCTGTACCGACTGCAAAAGTTTTTGTGAGTGTTGCTGCTAAGTTGACCTTACATCTGTCTCCTTCTTGTGAAGTCAATATCTAAAGATGGCCTTGAGAGAACGTCCTCAAATTTGTCACAAATGTTAACAAATGTAAGTGTATAGAGGTACAAGAAATAATCTTTGAAGTTTGTTACTTTTTTTTATGCTAAATAACTTTACAAACTTTACCAAAAAGTTCTGTTTTGTCCTTTTTTTTGTTGTGTTTCTAGTTTGTGTCTTTTTATTAAATAAGAAAACATACTAGTATCACTGTTGCCTTTGTAAATAATTTTACAACATATGCTTTTAATTTATTTTGATCTTATTTTATCTCTTCCTCACTTTAAAGTTGTTGATTGATGAAGGTATGCTGTGTGATATACACCAATTTTAATTCCAATAAAAATTTAAATTAAAAAAAGGCACAAACATCCATTTGGACTCTAGAGTGACCCGATTGTAATTTGGTGGTCAAAGGTCAAGGTCAATGCGACCTCTCAAAACGTATTAACTCAAGAATTTGTACACTAAGTATAACAAAATTTCATTCTAATGTCAATGGGATAAAAAGATAAAGTGATGACATTTTATATCCAAAAGGTCAAAGGTCAGCTTCACTGTAACTTCATAATGTTTCGTAAAACACTTATCTGGCTTTAATTCAACATCATAACTCAGGAACAGAAGAGGAGACATTTGGTCAGAGGCTGACACTAATCTTGAAACTGTGCTGATTGTAGAGAACTTTTATTCTCTCAAGGGGAAGATGTGTGTGAAGCATCCATGTTTTTACAGAAATGAATTTAAACTGTAATTGCAACTTGATGCTTATTCTAGGTAAATCTACAGCCCAGTGTTTTATCATTCTCCATTTCGTCTTTCAGCCGCTGTTTAAGTCCCTGTCTAAGGCATGGTGTGGACTTCAGGATGAGGCGGAGCTGCTGAACGTCCTCGGTAACATCATGCACAATCTGCAGCCCTTCGTTGCTTCTCAGGCCAAGATTTTTTCGGAGGCTTATTTGGACGGCCTGCTGGAGGCCTCAGAGGTGAAGACGGACCAGCAGAGGATGACTGAGTCCTCAGGTACGGCTGATGTCACCACAGTTGTATTCTGTGTCCCACAAGTCCTTAAAACTGGGCTCCACGGAGAGAAAAAGAGTTTAAATGTAGTTGTTGTTCTTATTGTTCCCTTCAGGTGAGCGTATAGTTCCAGCTGAGATGAAGACTCAGGAGTGGCTCCTGCCTGAAACAACAGCCAGTTTTAATGAGCTGCCGCTCCAGTATGATGGAGTCTGTGGCTACACGCTTGTCAGCAGAGATGGGCTTCTGCTTCCAGGTACTGTTCTTACAATACACCAGTGTGATATCAGAAGAGGCATATAGGTAAAGGCCTATGCAAGGTGTAACCAAACTGTGTAGGACAAAAATGTGCTATCATAGCCTTTTTCCTTGCTGCATCCCACTGCCTCCCTGATCTCCAACCATCCATTTTTTACTGCGTATATGGACCGAATCACCATGATGTCGTGCTAACAACAGAAGTTGCTTCCAGATAGAAAACTGGCTAGTGTTTTGAATTGCTGAGATATGTAAATTTGACATACTAATTTCTATCAGTTGTCATTCTCAGTCATAACGCTAACATAAAAAGATATAGAGTTAAACACGGTGGTATGAGCTAACTGACATTTATGTTGTGCTTATTTTATTAACTGTGTTGCTTTGATAACATCTTTGAATAACTAACTTCTCCTCTATATTTATCATAAGACGGGTGTCCATTAACCTTCAGCTGCACAAACTGATTTAGAAATAAAGCTGCTTATGTTTTGAACATCCATCGCCAGGCTTCTGGGAATCTTATGACCAGAGGAGGAAGTCGCTTAACATCACTCAATGGAAACACAGTCATCTCGCAAATATGTTGTATCTACATTTATAATAAATTATATATCACTTAAGTTTTGCACAAATCTGAAATGGAATATGATGAGCATCCTTAATCTAGCCGGCTGTGTCTGAAGTCCATTCAGTTTGGATATATTTGTCACTTCTGTTGCAGGTAATCCACACATTGGAGTCCTCAAACACCAGGAGAAGCTCTATGTTTTTAGGTCCAAAGAAGCCGCCTTAACATTTGCGTCAAGTCCAGACAACTTCATCACAGAGGTGGCAGAGAAAGCCAAGCAGTCCCCAGAACTCATCCAGCTGCTCAAACTCCACCAGCAGTTCTCCTGCGTCAGTCCTTACCCAGAGGTCAGCACACAGAGCCACAGCTTTAACACACAAATCTCATAGTGCAGAATACATTTTATCAAAGCTACCTGATGTTGGATTTATCATTTTTATTGATGTATTTCTATTATTTATGACCACATCTGGTGGTACAAGTAGTATGGAGCAGCATATCCTTGCATGACACTATCTGCCCAGAAACTTTTTTCCTTCACATCCTGTGGGAGTTTATTCCCAAATTTGTTGTGGCCTTGTGGTTTTGCAGATGCAGCCAGGAGAGAGTTTACTGGTGAAGCCCATCACAAAGTGTGAGAGCGGCACACAGACGGACCTCCACCCAGTGGAGACAAACATCGTCAAGTCGTATGAGTGGAATGAGTGGGAGCTGCGGAGAAAAGCCATCAAACTGGTGAGCCAGAATTCATTACATGCAATTTTGTGTTATGTGAAAGAATCCTACTTTTTTTCAGCCTTCCCTAACATAAAACATCAGGCCAGAACTGCATTTATTATATTGAGAAATAGTCAATATAATATAATAAAAATAGATTCGGATAGAATAACAGTGTAATCAAAATACTGAAATGCATTATATAAAAACATCTGGATAAAATTAAAGTGGGTTTTTGCTAAGTTTTTAGTAAAGAAATTTGATCGTCACAAATGTCAGCTTTGCAGTTACACAGGGTTACAAAGGGTTAAAAGTAAATGAAACAATATCTTTTGAATGTGATAATTGTAGGCGGATCTGCGGACCAAAGCAACGCGCTCCATGCAGACTGATCTGAGCCACATGAGACGGGAAAATGCCACCCAGACGTGGCTGCCCAAGGACGCCGCCTGTCAGAGCAAGAGAGACGGTGAGAGCAACGTGCCCAAACCTCAGACCTACCTGGCTGGTCTGAGGGGACAAAGAGACAGACACGTGGTCAAAACCAACCTGACCAGGTCTGTGGATGAGTAATCAAAGTGTCCAAAAGAAAAGGAAACATTTGTTGTTGAGTAAAGAAAAAAATATCTAAGCATATTATTGCTTTTATTTGTTTTGCATCTGGGTTGATAAATGAGGACTTCAGACAAAAACTTTCTAAAAGACAATAGCAGGGCCAGATAATGCAGTTTAACCCTTTGAAACCTGGAGCAACATCACTCTTTTGTGCTGCTTTTGGACGCCTTTCATATACTTAAGCCTTTGAACTCTGAGCAAATTGGTTTTATTTCTGTCAGAAACATGGGAAAAGGGCAATGGGCAACTCTGTAAGAAATATTCAACAAACTGCAAGAAATAAGTAGAAGAAGTAGTATGTCAAATAAGTAGATTTAGAGAATTAGTTTTATAAAAAAAAAAAAAGGGAAAATCTTCTAGACAAAAAAGAAAAAAAAATATTAAAAAATCTTTTAAAAAAACAGGGAAAAAACTGTATGTATAATTATCATAATTACATATTTAAAAAATTAATTACTGAATTATTTTGTTTTTCAAGTCTTTTATGCCGTTGCATTTTCTGTCTTTTTGTCTTTCTCTCTTTTCTTTCTTTTTAAATACATTTTACTAAATTCTTGCTAATTTTTGGGTCATTTCTTCTTTTGCCCATTACCGTCTTCCCCATGTTTTGGAAACAAACCCAGACAATTTGTTCAGGTTTCAAGATGTTAAAGCATGCATTTCTTCATTTTTATACAGTATGTATGTATTACTATGGCTTTCAGAGCTGTTTTAAAATAGCTGTTTAAAATGCATGCACATTAACAGGTTAGTAAGCTTTACGTGGGTTATAAGACATTATAAGGGCAAAACCACAGGCTGTAAAATGAATGGACATAGCCATTGTGATATCACCCACTGGTTTGTGAACTGTTGTTTTGAAGCATTGATTTCACAATTTTGGCCATGGCCAACTTGGTTTGTTGGAGCCAGAAGTGACCATATTTGGACAATAGGGTGGAGCTGTGGAGGAGTGAGGCATGGATCTTACTCATAGAGCAGCGACTCACAGACAGTCTGTCACTCAAAGCGACCCCTCCCTTAAATATGCGTCACTTTAAGCCATAATAAATATAAACGAGTAAGTTACATAAAAACTCAGCCCCTGGTACAGTTGTGTATTTTGAAATTAATTATAGAAACCAATTTTTTTGCATCAGGCTGTAAAAATGTTTATTTCTGCTGTAAAGTTGGGGATTGACTCGCTCTCGGAGCCGGTCTCTGGTGGCCATCAGTGGAACTTCTCAGACACAAATGCTGTTTAAACTCTGTGTGTGTGTGTGTGTGTGTGTGTGTGTGTGTGTGTGTGTGTGTGTGTGTGTGTGTGTGTGTGTGGCTATTTTGAAACTAGACAAATTTAGCCCTGTTGCTGGGTTCACAGTTGACTGTAACTTGAGAGTAAGACTAAAAGAAGTCGGTGATGAAAGCAGACATACAGTTACACTGTGAGCAGCAAAGTTAATGATTAAGGAGCAATAAAACTTAAAGTAAGCACGATGTCTGCGGGAGCAGAGCTGCTGCTGGAGCTCAAACACAGAGTTGTCTTCAGTATCGACGAAGCGGCAGCAAAGCTGCACAGTCTCAGTCGGGACATATGGAGCTGTCCGGAGCTGGCCTATCAGGAGACCGAGTCTCACGACAGACTGGTGGCGTTTTTCAGTCAGGAAGGAGGCTGGAAGGTGGACGCTCACTACAAACTGGAGACTGCGTTTCGAGCCACTTGGGGAGGTGGAGACAGCGAGCGGGCAGACGTGGTCAACGTGGGTTTCCTGTGCGAGTACGACGCCCTGCCGGGGATTGGACACGCGTGTGGACACAACCTGATAGCTGAGGTTGGAGCTGCTGCGGCTCTGGGGCTCAAAGCTGTGCTGGAAAACACGCAGGACAAGCTTCCTGTCCGCGTGCAGGTAGGACTACACACCTGACCGCTGCAGTAGGGGAGGACGGGGCCGGTTGTACCGGTCAACACAGCGCGGTCCTAATGTTCAATCATTGGGTCTCATTCGTGAAACGTGCGCAGAACGAATTTGTGTCTAAAGAGTTAGCAGAAGAAAACTTAACTGTGTTGTGGCATTCATTAATATGTTAGTGGCTCCGATATTTTCACAAGTCGGCCTACTAATAAAAGCTACACCTGCCTCTGAATGCTCATAGTGCTTGTGTGAATGCGAAATGCACATATATATTATTAGTCATCATTGGAAATTATGATTTTAATTTGTATGGTGCTCTATTATGTTTACAATATGCAGATGCCCTCAAAACATATAAGTTAAACATGTCAAAAGAGTAGAAATACAACACATTCGGCTGAATTAGTTGGCAATGAGCAGATTCTGAAACAGAGGAATGGCGTAGATCCTTCTTGGATGTTCAGAATTTCAAAACAGATAACTAATGACACACAAGCAGCAGCTTTTGTTCATAGTTGATGTCAAATTTTTAACAGTTTTCTTTATTTTTGAAGTCTTGTAGTGTGCTTTGTTTGGGCAGGTAAGCTCACTGTAGCAATAATCACCTGAAGTTATGATTCTCTTATTGAGAAGCAGAACAGGTTCAGGACACAATGTTCACTGGGATCTGGGCCAAAAGTCAAAGCATTATGGGTAATTACAGTGCAATCCATGTTGTAAAAATTGCGCTACAGTAACAGTAACACTGTTTAAAGTGCTGACTGCTTTAATTTGAGGCTGTTTATTTAGATGGACATTCATGTTTATGCTTCTGCATAAATATTCTGGAGACAGTATGTGTTGCATACCATTCTCAAGAACATGATATCTCAAGAAAGTCTTGAAAAGATTTTTCACATTGGCACAAACATTCACTTGGACTCAGTGATGAATAGATAAGATTTTGGTACTCACAGATCAAAGGTCACAGTCAGTATGCTCTCGCATCTGTCTCACTCTGATGAACATGACATCTCATGAATGCCTAATAGGAATTTCTTCAAATTTTGCAAAAATGTCCGCGTGGACTCAACAGTTTACTGAGTAGAGTTTGGTGCTCAAAGTCACGGTCAGTTTGACTTTGTCTCATTCTTATGAACACAATATCTCCAGAACACCTTGAGGAAATTTCTCCAATTTTGGTAAAAAATGTTCACTTGGACTCAACAATAAAAAGGTTAGATTTGGTGTTAAAAGTTCACTGTGACCCCACAAAACATGTTTTTGGCCATAACTCAAGAACTCATGTTAATTATGACAAAATTTCACACAAATGTTTAATAGGATATAACGATACTGTCATGACATTTCATATCCAAAATGTCAACGGTCAACTCCACTTTGACATCTCAATGTTTTGCAAAAACAGCTTTTCCGGCCATAACTGAATGACATTTGGTTGGGTGCTGAATCTGTGACACTAATCTTGGGTGCCCACCTTGAAACTGCCACAGGGGAAGACTTGCCTAATGCACCACATGTGCTAGACCCACTTGTGCAGTCACTGATATCTATTCATTTTTGTACTGTATGAAAATCAACTTGTGAATTGAAACTTGTGTTAATGCACTGATGTGAAGAGTTTACCTGTTTATTACAGTTGTGTCATTTGGACATATTCAGTGCTGGCTGCTGAAAAGTATACCTGACGTGTTAATAAAACAAACAAACACTAAGCAAATATGGACATTGTGCAAATTTTCCTGCAGTGGAAGTGTAGCTGTGCTGCAACTATGTCTCTTGCTCGACTTATAGTCTCTCCACAGGTGACGGTGCTGGGGACACCAGCCGAGGAGGATGGTGGAGGGAAAATAGACATGATCAGGGAGGGAGCATTTGAAGGCCTGGATGTGGTGTTTATGGCTCACCCATCAAAGGAGGACGCCACATACCTGCCCTGTGTGGCTGAGCATGAGTGTGTTTTTTTTTTTATTCTTAGTTCAAACCCAGCTAAAAAGTTTTGATTCTAAGAAGAGAACATTTAAATGCAACCACTGAATGTTTTAGTAACGTTTTCAGTGGCAAGTTTTCTTTATGTTCCGAGAATCAAAAACATCAAAAAATCAAAAAAGTGTTTTATTGTTAATATATCACACACACACACACACACACACACACACACACACACACACACAACACACATATATTATATATATATATATATATATATATATATATATATATATATATATATATATATATATATATATATATACATATATATATATATATATATATAAATATATTTTCATCATAAAAAAAGGTCTGTAACAGTCCTCAAAAGTGTTTTCTGAATGTTGCTTTGTTCTCATGTAACTTTGTGGAAACTTCAAAGTTACATTTAACCTTACAGGAACCTTACTTGAAATGATAAACATTCTTAGAACGTTGTTTGAACATTAGATTAAAATGTTTTCCTTAAAACTTTATTGCAGCTTGGAGGTAACATTGGCCAATGTTGTGGGAACGTTCACTGCTAGCTGGGAATGTCCTGTATAGATGATTTATTAGTGCTTGTTGTGTATGCTGCACACACAGCGTTCTTTACTGGGGGCCTGGTAATGTCTCACAGTGGACTGGCCTTTAACTTTTACCTGCGGTGAGTGACGTGTGCTTTGCGTTGTGTTTTTCAGTGTAACTATCAAGTATCGAGGTAAGGCGTGTCATGCCTCAGCGTACCCCTGGGAGGGAGTAAACGCGCTGGATGCAGCCGTGCTGTGCTACAACAACCTGTCTGCGCTCAGACAGCAGATGAAGCCAGACTGGAGAGTTCACGGTGAGCAGCGGATGAAGCTCCGTGCTCGTGTGTGGCTCTGAGGAGTTCAGGCCGCTCTGACTGCGTCGTGTTGTGTTGTTTAGGGATCATAAAGCGCGGTGGAGAGAAACCAAACATCATCCCTGCCTACACTGAGCTGGAGTACTACCTGAGGGCCCCCTCACGGGCTGAGCTGTCCGTCCTCAAGGCAAAAGCTGACATGTGTTTCAGATCAGCTGCTGTGGCCACTGGCTGTCAGGTAATATGACATACTTTTATTAACAAGAGACAGGGTCTGACGGTCATGGAAAACCTGGAAAAGTCATGGAATTTTCAAATAATTTCAGGCCTAGAAAGTTTTTGAAAAACTTAATACATCATGAAAGTTTTGGAAAAGACATGGAAATTTGTTTCACAAACCTGTATAATAAATTGTGCGTTCAAGGACCATCAAATTTGAAAATTCAACTATTATTTCTGTTTTTATGGATTATGACTTGATATATGGTGGCTTGGAAGGTATGTTTTCTTTTCAAGACATTTTCAAAGAAAAGAAATCGCCTAATTGAAAAACAAACAAAAAAAAAAAGCCAATTTTTTTCTTTCAAAATTGCAAAAAAAATGCAAAAATGTCCAAATAAAAATAATTATTAAAAAAAAAAAACCCAATTTTTTTTGTTTCAATATCAGCAAAAAAAATATCTCCATAAGTTATGTCATCATTTTATCACCTTACTTTCCTGACCACTGGCTGTCAGGTAATTTGACATAATGTGAACCTAAAACTGCAGCTAAGCTCATGGCTTTAAAAACAAATAAAAAATAAGACTTTTTTTTGAAGGTTTTAGTTCAATTTAAAGTCATGTAGCTTCATATGTCTTTCAGGTTGAAATAGAGTTTGCAAGAAATCAATTTGACAACATGCTGCGCATCGCTGCACTGGAGGATCTGTACGAGACGAACGGCAAGGCTCTGGGGGTAGACTTCACCACAGATGAAGACGTGCTTAAGAATGAATCTGGTATGTGTTCATCCTCTGTGTCCAATGACACCTCTGCGTATCAGGCTGCCCTAACAGTTGCCATCCGCCGTCACTTCATAATGTGGCCAGACAAACTGTCATGTCTGCATGGTACGCCAGAGGATGCAGTCAGATTGAAACTCCTCTAGTAACAACAACAGAATATAGGGTAGGTGGGAATAGTGATGGATGGGTCTAACAAATACTGGACTTTCATGTGAGAGTCCAGTGTTCACTTTCCGTCTGAATGGGATATTTTTTCTACACCTTCATGTGCATCTTTCCCCTTATCCAAACCATTTGTGCCAGCTCGTTCTTTTGTTGACATCCCGGCGTTGGTTGCCAGGTGCTTTGGTTGCCTAAACATAACCTTGTGCAGCAGCATAATCCCACCATGTACTTGTGATAGATGCGGAAGTCCACTTAAAAGCGGCAATATGTGACGATTTGTAATGAGAACGTGTTGGTTTGAAAGGGGTTGATGCCCAATGTCACGTCCAAATATGGAATATTGAAATGTCTGGAGCAGCTTATGCCACCTTGCTTATTTACCTTTTTTCCAGACTTTTCCGCTGGCTGCGTACTTGTTCTACCTTGCAAATCTAGCTTCCCTCTTTCATTCCTTCAGCCACTTTTTTTCTTTTTTTCAATGTTGCCTTTGCAATAAATCCACATGTCCCAAAACTTTCATAATATTTGAAAGTTGGTGCGCTTCTTCTTCTGGGGCATGCGTCTCTAAACCTGTTCCGCAAACTGTTTACTGGTTGGTTTGTGAACAACACACAGAGCTGACCAACTTTGTCTTATAGATAAATGTAAAATGACCACAACCTCTTAACACCACATTACATGGCAGTTTGGCACATAACATGTGCAATGCTGATGGAAAGTCAATTACGATCCTTTGTTGTGGTGAAAACAGGAATTCTCATCATGGAATGGGTTATGGTTAATATTAAGACCCCACAGGTTCTGTAAAGAATGGAAAACTCAAACAAACACAGGACTTTCACCCAGGAGACTGTTTGTGTCCTGTGTGAAGTAAAAAGTGAGTAAAAGTTAACATTTACTTCTTTTAACTTTACATACTTGCATCACCTTACGTGACACACTTATGTCATTCTACATATCTCTCTCTAGCTTTCTCCACATAAAAACTATCACGCTGTTGTTGTTTTTTTTCTAAAGTGGTTTTAAATTTAAAAGAAAACAGGACATTTTTCTAAACCAAAATAGTTTGGCTGGCTCAGCCTATGTAATTCAACACATTACATGAGTAGAGTTTGTGGCCATTTCATGTATTTCTGTCCGGAGCGCCCCCCCCCCCCCCCAAAAAGAGATTGAACAGAGATGAATACTCTGAATGATGTCCATATAATGCTCTGCTCCTTTCACCTGATTATATCCCATGTCTTCATTCCAAAATGCTTAATTTGTAAGAGGGCCTTATTGAGAATGTGCAAATACAATATGCATAAAATGTATAAAATTCTTGATTTTGTTAACCACCTCAGTCTCCTCTCTGTTATCAGGCTCCACAGACTTTGGCAATGTATCGTTTGTGGTTCCTGGTATCCATCCATACTTCTACATTGGTTCTAATGCTTTGAACCACACTGAGGAATACACTGTTGCTGCTGGTATGTTACATGTGGCTATGACAATATTAAAAAATGTTGAAATATTGCCATGTTGCAGTTTGTTAGTTTGAAAAGTATCAGTGTGTAACGTGTGCTGATACATGCATGCCTGACAGTGTGATTGTGGTTTTGTCTCAGGTGATGACAGAGCTCAGGTCTTCACCCTGAGGACGGCTAAGGCTCTGGTGATGACGGCCCTGGATGTGCTGCTGCGTCCAGAGCTGCTGCAGAGGGTGAAGCAGGAGTTCACTGAGGCCACGCTGAAGGAGGACAGGAGGCTGACGGGAGAACACACAGAGCAGTCTGCAAAACACTGAGGGTCCTCCCTGAACACTGATTTATTACAAGTATTTACAACGATTTATTTATTTATTTTATTTTTTGCCATCACATTGGCCTTTTGTCTGTTTCATGGAATGGGCCTCAATACACAAATTATTTACAATTACCTACAATGATTTTGTTGTAAAACGTATTAATCTCCAGATTTTAATGTATTTTGTTTAATCTTATTCATCCATTTATTCATTGTGTGTTATTATTGCTGTTGTTTATTTTTCATATTTTTCTAAGGTCTTTTCATTGGCAGTGATTGATAGGTTTGTATTGTTTTTGTTCCTCCAAAAAATTTAGATCAGAAGGTCAAATAAAGTTCTTGGTGGAAAAACAAATGTTCCTCAGACTTTTCTTAATGAATATGATAAAGTTTTATAAAGTCTCCCAAACAAGGAAAGCAGCAACTCTTTTGAAAGATACTTTATTTCTTAACAATAATATATGTCAAATAAACAAGTGATGTTTACTGCTTTTTACTTAATACAGTTCCTGCTATAATCTCATACTTTTTAGGGACTGTGCGTTATGGATCAGAGTAGAGGTGTGGCTGCAGTGTAACAATCATAACACTCTCTGGAGTTAAAATTTTCTTTGAGCATCCCTCCACTATAAATCAGTCTATTCCACAGTTGCTGGCTGTGATAAATGTTGTGATACTACAGATTCACTACTGATTACTACAGAAACATGCTTTTTGAACCCACTTGTGTGATTTGGGGTTCTGTGGGTAATTTAAAAAAAAACAATTTAAAGTTGTATATTCCTCCCGGAGCTAAATAAAAAACTACAGCCTATCTGCCTCCCTAGTGCTTAAAATTATTTTAAGTGTCTCCCCCATTTTGCAGCACCCCTCCACTCTCATAAATAACGAACAGTCCCTAAAATGTTACTAAAACATTCATGAGTTGCATTATACCGCTCTCAGACGGTTTTTACAACCAACAATTGCTATCTGGGCTTGTGCTTAAAGATTGTTCACATCATTTGTCTGTAAACGGAGCCTGATCAATAAAGTTTTTCACAATGTAAATAAAAAAAAAAATAGTCACATGTTTTCGACTCCGCTGTATGGATATAGGTGTAGCTGTTGCTGCCGGAACTTCCTTCATGAGCAGCATATAGATCCGCGGAGCAGCACATATCAAGTGTTGGTGTCTTATTATGACACAAAGGGTCTAACGTTAAAACACCGTAATATACCGTAATAATATACGTTCAAATAAAGTGAGCACGATGTCTGCGGGAGCAGAGCTGCTGCTGGAGCTCAAACACAGAGCTGTCTTCAGTATCGACGAAGCGGCAGCAAAGCTGCACAGTCTCAGTCGGGACATATGGAGCTGTCCGGAGCTGGCCTATCAGGAGACCGAGTCTCACGACAGACTGGTGGCGTTTTTCAGTCAGGAAGGAGGCTGGAAGGTGGACGCTCACTACAAACTGGAGACTGCGTTTCGAGCCACTTGGGGAGGTGGAGACAGCGAGCGGGCAGACGTGGTCAACGTGGGTTTCCTGTGCGAGTACGACGCCCTGCCGGGGATTGGACACGCGTGTGGACACAACCTGATAGCTGAGGTTGGAGCTGCTGCGGCTCTGGGGCTCAAAGCTGTGCTGGAAAACACGCAGGACAAGCTTCCTGTCCGCGTGCAGGTAGGACTACACACCTGACCGCTGCAGTAGGGGAGGACGGGGCCGGTTGTACCGGTCAACACAGCGCGGTTCTAATGTTCAATCACTGGGTCTCATTCGTGAAACGTGCGCAGAACGAATTTGTGTCTAAAGAGTTAGCAGAAGAAAACTTAACTGTGTTGTGAAATTCATTAATATGTTAGTGGCTCCGATATTTTCACAAGTCGGCCTACTAATAAAAGCTACACCTGCCTCTGAATGCTCATAGTGCTTGTGTGAATGCGAAATGCACATATATATTATTAGTCATCATTGGAAATTATGATTTTAATTTGTATGGTGCTCTATTATGTTTACAGTATGCAGATGCCCTCAAAACATATAAGTTAAACATGTCAAAAGAGTAGAAATACAACACATTCGGCTGAATTAGTTGGCAATGAGCAGATTCTGAAACAGAGGAATGGCGTAGATCCTTCTTGGATGTTCAGAATTTCAAAAGAGATAACTAATGACACACAAGTATTTAAAGAAATAACTTAATGCCAAACGGTCAACAGGTATTTTCTAACCTGTTTTAAATACAAAAAGAGAATGAAAATCAAGTGTAGGTGTAGGTGTAGAAACAACAGCTGCTGGTGACATTTCTAACAGCTGGTGCAACACAGCGTGATTACTGTATCATCTTTCTGGCTCCAAATCCATGACTTTGACTTCCCTGTCCATTTAATACTACATAATTCTTGGAAGTGATAGTAAGTGTCTCCACAGGTGTCTGTGCTGGGGACTCCAGCTGAGGAGGATGGTGGAGGAAAAATAGACCTAATAAGAGAGGGAGCCTTTCAAAACATGGATGTTGTGTTCATGGCCCACCCCTTGCAGGATGACGCTCCGTATCTCCCACATGTGGCTGAACATGAGTAAGTTTGAAATAACAGCTCTGTTAAAATCCTCCTGTTTGCTTGGAGCTAAATGCTGGACCTGTTACAAGTACTGGCAGATGGGTTATGTGTACTGGATGGCACCGATCATGTGGACAAAACTTCACAGCTCATACGGAAAATATTTTTGCCATCTTCTGAATTGCTTTTGTGTTGTGCACAAATCAGCTCTCTAAGTCTCTTGCATCAATGTCATCAATGAGTCAGCTAATGACATCACCTCTGCTGCTGGTTAGAGTTCATATTAAACATTTGCTCTCACTAACGTTTAAACAGCCGTCATCTTATGTAGAAGCTTCATCATGTCACAACAACAGACGTTTTGTAGTTGGCACGGATACCAGTGAAATTCCCTGAATCTAGACACCCAATTTGATACCACAGTAAAAACCCTAAAGGGTCAATGACAAATAAAGCTTCTAAAAAGGTATTTTTAAAAAGTATTTTCAATATAGATGTAATGCTTATTTAAGTCTCATTTATTGAATAAATTTTCTAACTGTTTTAACTCATTTTTTAACGGTATTTTTAACTTCACGACAAAAAAAAAAAAAATGTCAGGTGGCGCAACCAAATATATACATTCCTAATATTTATTTTAAGATTAATTCTTAAAATCCCTTTGAATGTCTACACTAGGTAACACATTAGTATTTTATCATTGTGGGTTTTTTTTACAATAATAATAATAGGTTTTAAGTATAGTTAACATCCAATTTTACATTTAAAGACAGGAAAATAATTACACAAATACACAAATTCATATATTCAGTATAATAACTACACACATTACATTTAGAAACCATTTGGTCACTCTAACCTCTCATTTATTGGTTTAAATTGGTTGTGCCACCTGACAACAAATTATTTATGACATGAAATATGCTGAAAAAAATACATTTTCATTTCAAATAGTAACGTGTTTTAGTCATCAGTCTCTATTAAAGTTTTCTTAAATAGCGACATAAACCTAACCCTAACCCATCAAAAACACTTCACATAAGATTACATTCGATACAACACTATAACACTATGCTAAATGGCAACAATAAAGTATCTTTTAACAAAACCGGAACATTTTCAAATGTCTGGTCAACATTGGTAGACAATATCTCATCTCAGTTTTGTGTATTAAAGTAAAAGCCGTGAACTGAGAGGCTCTGGCTCTGCAATCTAATAAACCGACAAATTCCCATTTACGAATCTGAGAGTTCTAATATAAAAACACAAGAATAATAACTGTAACATGAACTGATGTGTTGTGTCTAGATGTATTACCTCTCTTTTCTTTTTGTAAGATATGCTTCCCTTGCAGCTGGATCATTGTTAATGCGCGCTCCCTGTGTCGTGCTGATTTTTCTTTAGTTGATTGTGGTATCTAAAATGTAAAAATTATCATGTAAAATGTTTTAAAGTGTGTAATATCTTTAAATTTAACTAGTAAACATTTTTAGAAGTGTCATGGATAATCTTCGAGCTTTGAATAGCATTATATAGTGACATTCCTTGCAGTTGCGCCACCTGACTAACTGGTTGCACCACCTGACTATTATATAAAGTAATCTCAAATTAAACAGGCTTCTGTTCTGTTAGCTTCTACCCTTGTCATGAAGTTCAAACAGACCACTTTTTTAAAAAATAAAGTGTACCTGCCTACATATGAGTTGAAAGTAGTTTTTTATCAGTATTTGACAGAGATCTACAAACCTTTTGGCTTAGTCCCAAGCATGGATGTATTATAAGGAAGTCCCGAGGGTCACTTGGGGTCCTCTGGCTGATGCAACATCCTCCTTTACAGCTATTGTCTCTTCAATTCAAAATAGAAGTCCAATTTTTACATAAATTTGCTGGACAAAAGTTTTGCAGTTATTTTGACACCTTAAAACTATTGATATTAGAAAAAAAAAACATTATCCAAAAGACTTCAAACATATAATAATGCCAGAGTATTTTATTTTGAATTTATCATTATTAAAATAACATTTTTACTAGTTTTCTTAAGTGCTCGGACAGTTGCACCACCTGACGTCTTAGGGGTTTGAGAAGCCAAAACATGAAAGAATATAATTATTTGAATTTACTGAAAAATGTTTGAAAATAAACAGGTTTTATAGAATAAAGTGATAAATGTCATGAATAGATTAAATTATGTTTTTTAAAAAATAATGGACTCAGACACAAAAATATGTATGTCATGTCATTGACCCTAAAACAGTAAGTCCCATGTGCTAAAACATACAATCTTCCTTTATTAAAACATTTCAGTAACATTAATTATAATTCTGTTGTAAATCCCTGATGATACCTCTCAAACGTAACATCTGTGTGAGCTCACAAGATTTTGTTGGCTTTTTGTTCTCTGCTTTGACTGGACAGCTGGGTTAAAAAGTGACAAAAAAGCCACATTTTGCAAAACTACAATGGAAACGCTTTTTTGGCTTTTCTAGGTCACGTGATGCTATGGTTATGTGCTGGTCAGTAGGAACTGGCTCCCTCATGATGCAGCAGGAGCTACGAGAGCTGTTATTGCAGTAGATCATCCTGAAGTTCTGAATCCACAGTTTCTCTGTGAAATTGTGGACTATCACCTCCCAGAAATCCCTCATATGTGGCTGCTCCAACGTATCAGGGGCTTGTCTTTCCAGAAGTTCTTATTCTTTATTTGTAATTTAACAGCTGACTAGAGCACTTGTAGCCGTACATTGTCTGCTTCCTTGTCAGGTCCAGAGGAACTGGCAGTGCATCTGCGGTAGCTATATCGCAGGAAAATGAAATGTCTGATACCGTCATGCTTTTAGAATTTTGACAGCGACTTGGAAATGAAATATCAGTTCTCGTGACATCTCTAATACGGCTGGTCCTTAATTCTGCGTTATCATTGTGGACTTATATGGATCAGAAAGGGCACTTGGAGAGGACCTGTCATCAAGTCCAAATGTCCTATCTTGCAATACTGAAGGTGCAGTTCGACATGCAGAACATAAATAGAGCTGTTTATTAATGTAAGACCAGTTCTGCTCCTCTGTTTGATGGTTTTTCAGACTTCCTGATCGGAACAGAGAAGCAGAGAGGCTGACGTGTGCTTTGCGTTGTGTTTTTCAGTGTAACTATCAAGTATCGAGGTAAGGCGTCTCATGCCTCAGCGTACCCCTGGGAGGGAGTAAACGCGCTGGATGCAGCCGTGCTGTGCTACAACAACCTGTCTGCGCTCAGACAGCAGATGAAGCCAGACTGGAGAGTTCACGGTGAGCAGCGGATGAAGCTCCGTGCTCGTGTGTGGCTCTGAGGAGTTCAGGCCGCTCTGACTGCGTCGTGTTGTGTTGTTTAGGGATCATAAAGCGCGGTGGAGAGAAACCAAACATCATCCCTGCCTACACTGAGCTGGAGTACTACCTGAGGGCCCCCTCACGGGCTGAGCTGTCCGTCCTCAAGGCAAAAGCTGACATGTGTTTCAGATCAGCTGCTGTGGCCACTGGCTGTCAGGTAATATGACATACTTTTATTAACAAGAGACAGGGTCTGATGGTCATGGAAAACCTGGAAAAGACATGGAATATGCACATTTCCAGGCCTGGAAAAGTTTTGGAAAATTAAACGTAGCCCAAAAGTTTTGGAAAAGTCATGGGATTTCTTTTAAACAAATCTGTATAAGAACACATAGTGTGTTCATGCCTCCACCTTTTTGTACAACCTCCTCCCCTCTCATAAAACAGCAAATAGTCCCTCAATTATATGTAAATATTCAGTTATAATCCTGTTCTGTATTCATTATTTTTAAATGATTTACATAATTTTAAAATCATTTTTTTAAAAACCTTTTATGTAGTAATGAACTGATATGGAGATTCAAAGGTTGTTTCAGAGAATGTATGGTCTTGTATGGTAAATATATAAAAACCCTGAGTGAGCTGACTATTTCCTCCATAAGTTCTGCCGTTAATTTGTCACCTTCCTTTCCTCCTCAGGTTGAAGTGGAGTATGCAAGAAACGCTTTTGACAACATATTGCGAAATCCAACGCTGGAAGATTTGTATGAGAACAATGGAAAGACTCTGGGGATGGAGTTCACCACCGATGAAGAAGTCCTTAACAATGCTAGCGGTGAGTGCATGTTTATATTCCAGTCCTGTTTTTCAAAGGGTGACTTTGGTATTTTCATCCTCTGCCCTATTTTCTAATACTTTCGTGTCTGAGTGACTAACGTGAACAACAGTTTTTGAATCTGGTCCATTGCTGCAGCCATCAGCAGAAAACAGGCTGCAATGTAACCACTCTAGGCTAAAAAAAGCTGACAGGCTCACACAATGGAAAAAATCCTTACAGAGATAGACCTTTTTATTAAAGAGTAAGATCCTTTTTGCCTAACAAGAAGCAGCCCCCAAATCTCGGTCGCCAAACCCAAAAGACTCCATATAATAACCAGTAATTTTAGCATTTATAGAGCAGCATATTTTCACATCTTACTGGGTGAATTAAGGGTTTATTTCAACCAAAGCAGAGGTGATTTTTGGAACAGTGGAAAGATGAACTAACACAGTTTGTGTGACAGTGTTCATTTTCGCAGCTATTTTAGATTTAATCTTAATCTTAGTCAGAAATCCTTATTAGTTTTAGTCACAGTTTAGTTATTTTTTTATCCTTCATAGTTCTAGTCGAAACCGTACTCAAAACATTTAAGTTGACAAAAATTCATGACATTTGAGTCAACCTTTTAAGTCAAAATGTTTTTTCTATTTAAACTAATCCATTGAGGCTAATCCAGGTATCAGAATACATAGTGTTAGAAAATAATTACAGACGCAGCTGTTTTTGGCTGATGTTTTCATCTTCTCTTATTTTGAATGTCCAATATAGTCTCACTTCATCAGGTCAGCAAAAAGGAAACATAGATTTTATCATAGTTTTTACTATCAAGACCTATTTTTAGCTCGTCAACTCTTAGTTTTCATCATGGAAAAAAAGGTTGTTGACAAATCATTTTCGGCAGAGTTTTTGTCAACAAAATGAACACTGTTGTGTGAGTTTTATTTCGTTTGTGTTGACTTTAAATGAAGTGCGTTTCATGATAATAAAATTGCTTTTATATTGAAATGGGGTCTGGTGGGTTTGATGATGGTGATCTGAAAGCTGTTTCTGGTTTTAAAAAAAAAAGGATCTTACTCTTTAACGAAAAGGTTAATATCTGCTGGGATCCTTTCCATGATGCTGTCAGACACTAAAATAATCTGAGCCTGTTGTGGCACTTAGAGTGGATGATGGTGCATGATTACACAGAGTGGTTACATTGCAGCCCCCTCGCTCATTACTGGACCCATTTCAAAAATGATTCTCCTCATCAGCCCAAGGACAGAAAAAGATGAGAGAATAGGGTCCATGTTGAAAAATATCAAAGTTACCCTTTCAACTGTGTGATACAACGCCACACATGTGATATTTTTCTCTTGTCCCTGTCATCTACAGGCTCCACAGACTTTGGCAATGTGTCGTTTGTAGTCCCTGGTATCCATCCATACTTCTACATCGGTTCTAAGGCCCTGAGCCACACAGCAGAGTACACTGTGGCCTCTGGTATGTCAAACACATTCACTTATATCGTTGTTCATTTTTATAACAGTTTGATTCTTGTAACTTTGTCCATCATTCATGGAGCACTCAGTCTGTTTACATGATGCTATAAAAAGTCTACTTATTGTATTAGTCCGACTAAAACTGGACTTTTAAAATACATGTTGGTCCGACTGAAATCAAACTAAATCCAGTTTCTCAAAATCAGATTAACATACCAAGATAACGCATTAGAGGGTCGAGCTATTCCATCATGAAAACACCTCAGTCTGATTTTTAACTGGACTAGGTGATCTGTGTGTGTTCCTCCATGCTTTGCCAGCCTCCTTCAGGCTTTACAGATAAGGGACTGTTCGTCACATATGACAAGGGAACCTGCAAAACAGGTCAGGCATTTTTTTAAATTAAGCTCTGACAAGGGTCTTGTGCTTTTAATTTTGGCTTAAGTGTGGGACAAACAATTTTTATAATGTAGTATTTTATATTTAGTATATTTAAAGTTTATTGCAACTAACTGAAAGAAGGTGTATCTCCACCTGCCGTGGTGGAGTCGAACAGACATCAATAAATGGATTCTCCCCTGCTTCTTGTATACTGGGAAAGGGATAGCAGTCTAGGTAAACGGCCTGCTATAACTCTAGTTCGACTAAACTGTGCATGTAAATGTTCTGACGGCGTTTGTGCAGGCACAGCACTGAAATAATATCAACTGCTTCACTCATGTATCACTATCAGAGGCTCATTTATCAGCCGCCTGGCAACCAGCTGAATAATAACTTCCAACTGTATTCATGCGTTTGTAGCCATTATAACCTGACACCTCTCAACAGCCCTTTTCGGACGAGTAATACCTATGATTTCAAGAGAAAACTTCCAAAATAATACACAAAATGGAACAAAAATGGTCTCAGTCTAATTGCCAGCCATATTGTTACATAATGTGTTTGTGGTTTTGTCTCAGGTGATGACAGAGCTCAGTTCTTCACCCTGAGGACAGCTAAGGCTCTGGTGATGACGGCCCTGGATGTGCTGCTGCGTCCAGAGCTGCTGCAGAGGGTGAAGCAGGAGTTCACTGAGGCCACGCTGAAGGAGGACAGGAGGCTGACGGGAGAACACACAGAGCAGTCTGCAAAACACTGAGGATGCAGATCTGACCACCACTGAGCTCCCTGATCACTGACCGCACAGCGGCCTCTGGGAGACTCTTTGCTGTTGTCAAACGCAGCATCCACGAATGAAAAAAAATCTGCTGCATTATTGCTTTTTTCATACCATGCTAAAGTTAAGAGGAAGAAGGCGATGAGCAACTTACCAAAAAATGTCCAAAACTTTAGCAGGAAATTTACAAAATGTTCCATTCAAATTCAGCTTTCAACTTTCAACTTTATTGTCCCCTGAGGGAAATTTGTTTTGCAACCAGGTAAAACAAAATACAGAAAAAAAACACCACAGAGTCAGCCTAAAAAATCTATCATTTTTGTATCTTAAATTCTTTTTTAAGCTTGACTGTAATATCTGTCCCTGGAGAACTGATAAAAACTCTGGTGCTTTTACAGCAATGTGTATTAATATGAATTTTCCCTGTTAGATAAACAAATAAATAAAATACCCCAATGTAAGAATACTGCATTACAAGAAAATTCCCGCATTCAACATTTGTTTTGTATTATCAACAAAAATTTAAAGTTTCACATGCAATCAGTTAAGTTGAGACTTGATCAGACAGGAACAGACCTTTTTTCCTGCATTGCAGATGTATTATGGCACTTGTAAAGCACAACTATAGAAACCAAAAAGGGGTGTTTTGAATATGAGAAATAATGACGTGTAACTGTTAAGTTGTACATTCATAGGACCAGCCTCAGTTGTACTATTTTCAGATTTGCCTATTATGTTTAAATTCAAAATGCCAATCATTGCCCAGGGGTCTAACCCCCCCATGTTTTTGAGAAATTACATTACAGACCATTTTAAAATGAAAATGTATTGCAATTACACACTGCTGCAGCTCTTTAAAACTGGCTTTTTTCTGTTGTCATTTTTCATTGTTCTATATCTTTTGATGTGATGCATGCATGCAATTTCTATGTACGAAGTACGTATGAAAGGTGCTATACAAATAAAGTTCATCATCATCATCATCATCATCATTATAATAATAATAATAATAATTATTATTATTATTGTGGTTATTATTATTATTGTGGTTATTATTATTATTATTATTATTATTATTATTATTATATTATTATTATTATTATTATTATTATTATTATAATAACCATTATTGTTATTATTATTGTTATTGTTATTGACAACAAAACTGGACTGGGTTAATAACACTGACGCCCTCTACAGGAGGGGCCAGAGTCGCCTCTATTTTCTGAGGCTGAGGTCCTTCAACATCTGCAGGACTCTGCTCAGGATGTTCTGTGAGTCTGTGGTTTCCAGTGCTATCCTGTATGCGGTGGTGTGCTGGGGCAGCAGGCTGAGGGTAGCGGACACCAGCAGACTGAACAGACTGATCCGTAAAGCCAGTGACGTTGTGGGAGTGAAGCTGGACTCTTTGACAGAGGTGTGTGAGAGGAGGATGCTGTCCAAGCTGCGTGTCATCCTGGACAATGTGTCCCACCCACTCCATGATGGGCTGGTCATTCACAGGAGTACATTCAGCACACGGCTGATAACACCAAAGTGCACCACAGAGCGCCACAGGGAAATCATTCCTGCCTGTGGCCATCAGACTGTACAACTCCTCTCTCTGAATGTCAGACCCTCTGAGTCAGTCCACTCTGGACTCTTAATAAAGTGCAATAATCCAGTGCAATAACTACACCCATGTGTAATATTCTGTATTCAGATGTTGGCAATCTGTTGTTTTATTTATCACATAGTAAAAACAAGAACAAAAAATGTAAATTTGTATTTATACTTTAGTATTTAGATATATTTATTTTATATTAGTACTTATGTTTAAATTTTATTAATATATATTCTACACTTTCCTACTTCTTTTAAGACTTTTGTACGGGAGCATCTGTAACTAGGCAATTTACCTCGGGGATCAATAAAGTATTTCTCATTCTGATTATTTATTATTATTATTATTATATAAAAAACAACATTATTAACTTTTTTTTTTTTTTTTTTTTAAATGTTCATAGGGAATGTTACCCTAACTTCAAGAGGAACATCCTGGGAACTAAAAGAAAACTTGCTGCCGGCTGGGTAGGGAACGCTGACCCACATTCCTGCACAGCAGATGGCGGTAATGCACCTTGACCATTAATTTCCACGCGCCACTTTAAAAAAGCAGGAAGAAGAAGCAGCAGGGTACTGTCCTGTTTTATAATAGGTCCATGGTCCTGCTCTGTGGTGTAGAGCTGTGCTGAAACAAGACTATTAGAAATCGCTCCTGCAATTACATCAAACCAGGAGTCCTGTTCACCTGGTCACTGTCCCAACCGGCCCGCCTCCGGGAGCCTCCGCAGAGCTGTATCAAAGGCAGCCATGTTTCTCCCTGTGTTCGTTTTCACAGTTAATTACAGAGCAATTGGCGTGTCTTCCTCTTCTTTTGGACATTGTCTCTGCCTGATGAATTGTAATGTGAGGGAGAAACATGGCTGCCTTTGATACAGCTCTGCGGAGGCTCCCGGAGGCGGGCCGGTTGGGACAGTGACCAGGTGAACAGGACTCCTGGTTTGATGTAATTGCAGGAGCGATTTCTAATAGTCTTGTTTCAGCACAGCTCTACACCACAGAGCAGGACCATGGACCTATTATAAAACAGGACAGTACCCTGCTGCTTCTTCTTCCTGCTTTTTTAAAGTGGCGCGTGGAATTAATGGTCAAGGTGCATTACCGCCATCTGCTGTGCAGGAATGTGGGTCAGCGTTCCCTACCCAGCCGGCAGCAAGTTTTCTTTTAGTTCCCAGGATGTTCCTCTTGAAGTTAGGGTAACATTCCCTATAACATTTAAAAAAAAAAAAAAAAAAAAAAAAGTTAATAATGTTGTTTTTTATATAATAATAATAATAATAAATCAGAATGAGAAACTTTTTATTGATCCCCGAGGGTAAATTGCCTAGTTACAGATGCTCCCGTACAAAAGTCTTAAAAGAAGTAGGAAAGTGTAGAATATATATTAATACAATTTAAACATAAGTACTAATATAAAATAAATATATCTAAATACTAAAGTATATAAATACAAATTTACTTTTTTTGTTTTTGTTTTTGTTTTTACTATGTGATAAATAAAACAACAGATTGCCAACATCTGAATACAGAATATTACACATGGGTGTAGTTATTGCACTGGATTATTGCACATTATTAAGAGTCCAGAGTGGACTGACTCAGAGGGTCTGACATTCAGAGAGAGGAGTTGTACAGTCTGATGGCCACAGGCAGGAATGATTTCCTGTGGCGCTCTGTGGTGCACTTTGGTGTTATCAGCCGTGTGCTGAATGTACTCCTGTGAATGACCAGCCCATCATGGAGTGGGTGGGACACATTGTCCAGGATGACACGCAGCTTGGACAGCATCCTCCTCTCACACACCTCTGTCAAAGAGTCCAGCTTCACTCCCACAACGTCACTGGCTTTACGGATCAGTCTGTTCAGTCTGCTGGTGTCCGCTACCCTCAGCCTGCTGCCCCAGCACACCACCGCATACAGGATAGCACTGGAAACCACAGACTCACAGAACATCCTGAGCAGAGTCCTGCAGATGTTGAAGGACCTCAGCCTCAGAAAATAGAGGCGACTCTGGCCCCTCCTGTAGAGGGCGTCAGTGTTATTAACCCAGTCCAGTTTTGTTGTCAATAACAATAACAATAATAATAACAATAATGGTTATAATAATAATAATAATAATAATAATAATAATACAATAATAATAATAATAATAAATAATAATAACCACAATAATAATAATAACCACAATAATAATAATATTATTATTATTATTATTATGATGATGATGATGATGATGATGATGAACTTTATTTGTATAGCACCTTTCATACGTACTTCGTACATAGAAATTGCATGCATGCATCACATCAAAAGATATAGAACAATGAAAAATGACAACAGAAAAAAGCCAGTTTTAAAGAGCTGCAGCAGTGTGTAATTGCAATACATTTTCATTTTAAAATGGTCTGTAATGTAATTTCTCAAAAACATGGGGGGGTTAGACCCTGGGCAATGATTGGCATTTTGAATTTAAACATAATAGGCAAATCTGAAAATAGTACAACTGAGGCTGGTCCTATGAATGTACAACTTAACAGTTACACGTCATTATTTCTCATATTCAAAACACCCCTTTTTGGTTTCTATAGTTGTGCTTTACAAGTGCCATAATACATCTGCAATGCAGGAAAAAAGGTCTGTTCCTGTCTGATCAAGTCTCAACTTAACTGATTGCATGTGAAACTTTAAATTTTTGTTGATAATACAAAACAAATGTTGAATGCGGGAATTTTCTTGTAATGCAGTATTCTTACATTGGGGTATTTTATTTATTTGTTTATCTAACAGGGAAAATTCATATTAATACACATTGCTGTAAAAGCACCAGAGTTTTTATCAGTTCTCCAGGGACAGATATTACAGTCAAGCTTAAAAAAGAATTTAAGATACAAAAATGATAGATTTTTTAGGCTGACTCTGTGGTGTTTTTTTTCTGTATTTTGTTTTACCTGGTTGCAAAACAAATTTCCCTCAGGGGACAATAAAGTTGAAAGTTGAAAGCTGAATTTGAATGGAACATTTTGTAAATTTCCTGCTAAAGTTTTGGACATTTTTTGTTAAGTTGCTCATTGCCTTCTTCCTCTTAACTTTAGCATGGTATGAAAAAAGCAATAATGCAGCAGATTTTTTTTCATTCGTGGATGCTGCGTTTGACAACAGCAAAGAGTCTCCCAGAGGCCGCTGTGCGGTCAGTGATCAGGGAGCTCAGTGGTGGTCAGATCTGCATCCTCAGTGTTTTGCAGACTGCTCTGTGTGTTCTCCCGTCAGCCTCCTGTCCTCCTTCAGCGTGGCCTCAGTGAACTCCTGCTTCACCCTCTGCAGCAGCTCTGGACGCAGCAGCACATCCAGGGCCGTCATCACCAGAGCCTTAGCTGTCCTCAGGGTGAAGAACTGAGCTCTGTCATCACCTGAGACAAAACCACAAACACATTATGTAACAATATGGCTGGCAATTAGACTGAGACCATTTTTGTTCCATTTTGTGTATTATTTTGGAAGTTTTCTCTTGAAATCATAGGTATTACTCGTCCGAAAAGGGCTGTTGAGAGGTGTCAGGTTAATGGCTACAAACGCATGAATACAGTTGGAAGTTATTATTCAGCTGGTTGCCAGGCGGCTGATAAATGAGCCTCTGATAGTGATACATGAGTGAAGCAGTTGATATTATTTCAGTGCTGTGCCTGCACAAATGCCGTCAGAACATTTACATGCACAGTTTAGTCGAACTAGAGTTATAGCAGGCCGTTTACCTAGACTGCTATCCCTTTCCCAGTATACAAGAAGCAGGGGAGAATCCATTTATTGATGTCTGTTCGACTCCACCACGGCAGGTGGAGATACACCTTCTTTCAGTTAGTTGCAATAAAACTTTAAATATACTAAATATAAAATACTACATTATAAAAATTGTTTGTCCCACACTTAAGCCAAAATTAAAAGCACAAGACCCTTGTCAGAGCTTAATTTAAAAAAATGCCTGACCTGTTTTGCAGGTTCCCTTGTCATATGTGACGAACAGTCCCTTATCTGTAAAGCCTGAAGGAGGCTGGCAAAGCATGGAGGAACACACACAGATCACCTAGTCCAGTTAAAATCAGACTGAGGTGTTTTCATGATGGAATAGCTCGACCCTCTAATGCGTTATCTTGGTATGTTAATCTGATTTTGAGAAACTGGATTTAGTTTGATTTCAGTCGGACCAACATGTATTTTAAAAGTCCAGTTTTAGTCGGACTAATACAATAAGTAGACTTTTTATAGCATCATGTAAACAGACTGAGTGCTCCATGAATGATGGACAAAGTTACAAGAATCAAACTGTTATAAAAATGAACAACGATATAAGTGAATGTGTTTGACATACCAGAGGCCACAGTGTACTCTGCTGTGTGGCTCAGGGCCTTAGAACCGATGTAGAAGTATGGATGGATACCAGGGACTACAAACGACACATTGCCAAAGTCTGTGGAGCCTGTAGATGACAGGGACAAGAGAAAAATATCACATGTGTGGCGTTGTATCACACAGTTGAAAGGGTAACTTTGATATTTTTCAACATGGACCCTATTCTCTCATCTTTTTCTGTCCTTGGGCTGATGAGGAGAATCATTTTTTAAATGGGTCCAGTAATGAGCGAGGGGGCTGCAATGTAACCACTCTGTGTAATCATGCACCATCATCCACTCTAAGTGCCACAACAGGCTCAGATTATTTTAGTGTCTGACAGCATCATGGAAAGGATCCCAGCAGATATTAACCTTTTCGTTAAAGAGTAAGATCCTTTTTTTTTTTAAAACCAGAAACAGCTTTCAGATCACCATCATCAAACCCACCAGACCCCATTTCAATATAAAAGCAATTTTATTATCATGAAACGCACTTCATTTAAAGTCAACACAAACGAAATAAAACTCACACAACAGTGTTCATTTTGTTGACAAAAACTCTGCCGAAAATGATTTGTCAACAACCTTTTTTTCCATGATGAAAACTAAGAGTTGACGAGCTAAAAATAGGTCTTGATAGTAAAAACTATGATAAAAAATCTATGTTTCCTTTTTGCTGACCTGATGAAGTGAGACTATATTGGACATTCAAAATAAGAGAAGATGAAAACATCAGCCAAAAACAGCTGCGTCTGTAATTATTTTCTAACACTATGTATTCTGATACCTGGATTAGCCTCAATGGATTAGTTTAAATAGAAAAAACATTTTGACTTAAAAGGTTGACTCAAATGTCATGAATTTTTGTCAACTTAAATGTTTTGAGTACGGTTTCGACTAGAACTATGAAGGATAAAAATAACTAAACTGTGACTAAAACTAATAAGGATTTCTGACTAAGATTAAGATTAAATCTAAAATAGCTGCGAAAATGAACACTGTCACACAAACTGTGTTAGTTCATCTTTCCACTGTTCCAAAAATCACCTCTGCTTTGGTTGAAATAAACCCTTAATTCACCCAGTAAGATGTGAAAATATGCTGCTCTATAAATGCTAAAATTACTGGTTATTATATGGAGTCTTTTGGGTTTGGCGACCGAGATTTGGGGGCTGCTTCTTGTTAGGCAAAAAGGATCTTACTCTTTAATAAAAAGGTCTATCTCTGTAAGGATTTTTTCCATTGTGTGAGCCTGTCAGCTTTTTTTAGCCTAGAGTGGTTACATTGCAGCCTGTTTTCTGCTGATGGCTGCAGCAATGGACCAGATTCAAAAACTGTTGTTCACGTTAGTCACTCAGACACGAAAGTATTAGAAAATAGGGCAGAGGATGAAAATACCAAAGTCACCCTTTGAAAAACAGGACTGGAATATAAACATGCACTCACCGCTAGCATTGTTAAGGACTTCTTCATCGGTGGTGAACTCCATCCCCAGAGTCTTTCCATTGTTCTCATACAAATCTTCCAGCGTTGGATTTCGCAATATGTTGTCAAAAGCGTTTCTTGCATACTCCACTTCAACCTGAGGAGGAAAGGAAGGTGACAAATTAACGGCAGAACTTATGGAGGAAATAGTCAGCTCACTCAGGGTTTTTATATATTTACCATACAAGACCATACATTCTCTGAAACAACCTTTGAATCTCCATATCAGTTCATTACTACATAAAAGGTTTTTAAAAATGATTTTAAAATTATGTAAATCATTTAAAAATAATGAATACAGAACAGGATTATAACTGATATTTTTACATATAATTGAGGGACTATTTGCTGTTTATGAGAGGGGAGGAGGTTGTACAAAAAGGTGGAGGCATGAACACACTATGTGTTCTTATACAGATTTGTTAAAAGAAATCCCATGACTTTTCCAAAACTTTTGGGCTACGTTTAATTTTCCAAAACTTTTCCAGGCCTGGAAATGTGCATATTCCATGTCTTTTCCAGGTTTTCCATGACCATCAGACCCTGTCTCTTGTTAATAAAAGTATGTCATATTACCTGACAGCCAGTGGCCACAGCAGCTGATCTGAAACACATGTCAGCTTTTGCCTTGAGGACGGACAGCTCAGCCCGTGAGGGGGCCCTCAGGTAGTACTCCAGCTCAGTGTAGGCAGGGATGATGTTTGGTTTCTCTCCACCGCGCTTTATGATCCCTAAACAACACAACACGACGCAGTCAGAGCGGCCTGAACTCCTCAGAGCCACACACGAGCACGGAGCTTCATCCGCTGCTCACCGTGAACTCTCCAGTCTGGCTTCATCTGCTGTCTGAGCGCAGACAGGTTTGTTGTAGCACAGCACGGCTGCATCCAGCGCGTTTACTCCCTCCCAGGGGTACGCTGAGGCATGAGACGCCTTACCTCGATACTTGATAGTTACACTGAAAAACACAACGCAAAGCACACGTCAGCCTCTCTGCTTCTCTGTTCCGATCAGGAAGTCTGAAAAACCATCAAACAGAGAGGAGCAGAACTGGTCTTACATTAATAAACAGCTCTATTTATGTTCTGCATGTCGAACTGCACCTTCAGTATTGCAAGATAGGACATTTGGACTTGATGACAGGTCCTCTCCAAGTGCCCTTTCTGATCCATATAAGTCCACAATGATAACGCAGAATTAAGGACCAGCCGTATTAGAGATGTCACGAGAACTGATATTTCATTTCCAAGTCGCTGTCAAAATTCTAAAAGCATGACGGTATCAGACATTTCATTTTCCTGCGATATAGCTACCGCAGATGCACTGCCAGTTCCTCTGGACCTGACAAGGAAGCAGACAATGTACGGCTACAAGTGCTCTAGTCAGCTGTTAAATTACAAATAAAGAATAAGAACTTCTGGAAAGACAAGCCCCTGATACGTTGGAGCAGCCACATATGAGGGATTTCTGGGAGGTGATAGTCCACAATTTCACAGAGAAACTGTGGATTCAGAACTTCAGGATGATCTACTGCAATAACAGCTCTCGTAGCTCCTGCTGCATCATGAGGGAGCCAGTTCCTACTGACCAGCACATAACCATAGCATCACGTGACCTAGAAAAGCCAAAAAAGCGTTTCCATTGTAGTTTTGCAAAATGTGGCTTTTTTGTCACTTTTTAACCCAGCTGTCCAGTCAAAGCAGAGAACAAAAAGCCAACAAAATCTTGTGAGCTCACACAGATGTTACGTTTGAGAGGTATCATCAGGGATTTACAACAGAATTATAATTAATGTTACTGAAATGTTTTAATAAAGGAAGATTGTATGTTTTAGCACATGGGACTTACTGTTTTAGGGTCAATGACATGACATACATATTTTTGTGTCTGAGTCCATTATTTTTAAAAAACATAAATTTAATCTATTCATGACATTTATCACTTTATTCTATAAAACCTGTTTATTTTCAAACATTTTTTCAGTAAATTCAAATAATTATATTCTTTCATGTTTTGGCTTCTCAAACCCCTAAGACGTCAGGTGGTGCAACTGTCCGAGCACTTGAGCAGATTAAGAAAAAAACTATTAAAAATGTTATTTTAATAATGATAAATTCAAAATAAAATACTCTGGCATTATTATATGTTTGAAGTCTTTTGGATAATGTTTTTTTTTCTAATATCAATAGTTTTAAGGTGTCAAAATAACTGCAAAACTTTTGTCCAGCAATTTATGTAAAAATTGGACTTCTATTTTGAATTGAAGAGACAATAGCTGTAAAGAGGATGTTGCATCAGCCAGAGGACCCCAAGTGACCCTCGGGACTTTCCTTATAATACATCCATGCTTGGGACTAAGCCAAAAGGTTTGTAGATCTCTGTCAAATACTGATAAAAAACTACTTTCAACTCATATGTAGGCAGGTACACTTTATTTTTTAAAAAAGTGGTCTGTTTGAACTTCATGACAAGGGTAGAAGCTAACAGAACAGAAGCCTGTTTAATTTGAGATTACTTTATATAATAGTCAGGTGGTGCAACCAGTTAGTCAGGTGGCGCAACTGCAAGGAATGTCACTATATAATGCTATTCAAAGCTCGAAGATTATCCATGACACTTCTAAAAATGTTTACTAGTTAAATTTAAAGATATTACACACTTTAAAACATTTTTACATGATGATAATTTTTACATTTTAGATACCACAATCAACTAAAGAAAAATCAGCACGACACAGGGAGCGCATTAACAATGATCCAGCTGCAAGGGAAGCATATCTTACAAAAAGAAAAGAGAGGTAATACATCTAGACACAACACATCAGTTCATGTTACAGTTATTATTATTATATTAGAACTTTCAGATTCGTAAATGGGAATTTGTCGGTTTATTAGATTGCAGAGCCAGAGCCTCTCAGTTCACGGCTTTTACTTTAATACAATGTTTATAAAGAATGTCTGAAGTTTAAGTGGAATGTTCTCGGAACATAAAGAAAACTTGCCACTGAAAACGTTAATAAAACATTCAGTGGTTGCATTTAAATGTTCTCTTCTTAGAATCAAAACTTTTTAGCTGGGTTTGAACTAAGAATAAAAAAAAACACACTCATGCTCAGCCACACAGGGCAGGTATGTGGCGTCCTCCTTTGATGGGTGAGCCATAAACACCACATCCAGGCCTTCAAATGCTCCCTCCCTGATCATGTCTATTTTCCCTCCACCATCCTCCTCGGCTGGTGTCCCCAGCACCGTCACCTGTGGAGAGACTATAAGTCGAGCAAGAGACATAGTTGCAGCACAGCTACACTTCCACTGCAGGAAAATTTGCACAATGTCCATATTTGCTTAGTGTTTGTTTGTTTTATTAACACGTCAGGTATATTTTTCAGCAGCCAGCACTGAATATGTCCAAATGACACAACTGTAATAAACAGGTAAACTCTTCACATCAGTGCATTAACACAAGTTTCAATTCACAAGTTGATTTTCATACAGTACAAAAATGAATAGATATCAGTGACTGCACAAGTGGGTCTAGCACATGTGGTGCATTAGGCAAGTCTTCCCCTGACGGCAGTTTCAAGGTGGGCACCCAAGATTAGTGTCACAGATTCAGCACCCAACCAAATGTCATTCAGTTATGGCCGGAAAAGCTGTTTTTGCAAAACATTGAGATGTCAAAGTGGAGTTGACTTTTGACATTTTGGATATGAAATGTCATGACAGTATCGTTATATCCTATTAAACATTTGTGTGAAATTTTGTCATAATTAACATGAGTTCTTGAGTTATGGCCAAAAACATGTTTTGTGGGGTCACAGTGAACTTTTAACACCAAATCCAAGTGAACATTTTTTACCAAAATTGGAGAAATTTCCTCAAGGTGTTCTGGAGATATTGTGTTCATAAGAATGAGACAAAGTCAAACTGTACTCAGTAAACTGTTGAGTCCACGTGGACATTTTTGCAAAATTTGAAGAAATTCCTATTAGGCATTCATGAGATGTCATGTTCATCAGAGTGAGACAGATGCGAGATCATACTGACTGTGACCTTTGATCTGTGAGTACCAAAATCTTATCTATTCATCACTGAGTCCAAGTGAATGTTTGTGCCAATGTGAAAAATCTTTTCAAGACTTTCTTGAGATATCATGTTCTTGAGAATGATATGCAACACATACTGTCTCCAGAATATTTATGCAGAAGCATAAACATGAATGTCCATCTAAATAAACAGCCTCAAATTAAAGTAGTCAGCACTTTAAACAGTGTTACTGTTACTGTAGCGCAATTTTTACAACATGGATTGCACTGTAATTACCCATAATGCTTTGACTTTTGGCCCAGATCCCAGTGAACATTGTGTCCTGAACCTGTTCTGCTTCTCAATAAGAGAATCATAACTTCAGGTGATTATTGCTACAGTGATCGTACCTGCCCAAACAAAGCACACTACAAGACTTCAAAAATAAAGAAAACAAAAGCTGCTGCTTGTGTGTCATTAGTTATCTCTTTTGAAATTCTGAACATCCAAGAAGGATCTACGCCATTCCTCTGTTTCAGAATCTGCTCATTGCCAACTAATTCAGCCGAATGTGTTGTATTTCTACTCTTTTGACATGTTTAACTTATATGTTTTAAGGGCATCTGCATATTGTAAACATAATAGAGCACCATACAAATTAAAATCATAATTTCCAATGATGACTAATAATATATATGTGCATTTCGCATTCACACAAGCACTATGAGCATTCAGAGGCAGGTGTAGCTTTTATTAGTAGGCCAACTTGTGAAAATATCGGAGCCACTAACATATTAATGAATGCCACAACACAGTTAAGTTTTCTTCTGCTAACTCTTTAGACACAAATTCGTTCTGCGCACGTTTCACGAATGAGACCCAGTGATTGAACATTAGGACCGCGCTGTGTTGACCGGTACAACCGGCCCCGTCCTCCCCTACTGCAGCGGTCAGGTGTGTAGTCCTACCTGCACGCGGACAGGAAGCTTGTCCTGCGTGTTTTCCAGCACAGCTTTGAGCCCCAGAGCCGCAGCAGCTCCAACCTCAGCTATCAGGTTGTGTCCACACGCGTGTCCAATCCCCGGCAGGGCGTCGTACTCGCACAGGAAACCCACGTTGACCACGTCTGCCCGCTCGCTGTCTCCACCTCCCCAAGTGGCTCGAAACGCAGTCTCCAGTTTGTAGTGAGCGTCCACCTTCCAGCCTCCTTCCTGACTGAAAAACGCCACCAGTCTGTCGTGAGACTCGGTCTCCTGATAGGCCAGCTCCGGACAGCTCCATATGTCCCGACTGAGACTGTGCAGCTTTGCTGCCGCTTCGTCGATACTGAAGACAGCTCTGTGTTTGAGCTCCAGCAGCAGCTCTGCTCCCGCAGACATCGTGCTTACTT